>NC_088239.1:86530665-86625665 GCF_036934945.1 Oncorhynchus masou masou
AGGGTTAGGGTTAGATCTCAGGTACAGGTGAGCCCTGGGCAGGGTTAGGGTTAGATCTCAGCTACAGGTGAGCCCTGGGCAGAGTTAGGGTTAGATCTCAGCTACAGGTGAGCCCTGGGCAGGGTTAGATCTCAGGTACAGGTGAGCCCTGGGCAGGGTTAGGGTTAGATCTCATGTACAGGTGAGCCCTGGGCAGAGTTAGGGTTAGATCTCAGGTACAGGTGAGCCCTGGGCAGAGTTAGGGTTAGATCTCAGGTACAGGTGAGCCCTGGGCAGAGTTAGATCTCAGGTACAGGTGAGCCCTGGGCAGGGTCAGGGTTAGATCTCAGGTACAGGTGAGCCCTGGGCAGGGTTAGGGTTAGATCTCAGGTACAGGTGAGCCCTGGGCAGGGTTAGGGTTAGATCTCAGGTACAGGTGAGCCCTGGGCAGGGTTAGAGTTAGATCTCAGGTACAGGTGAGCCCTGGGCAGGGTTAGTGTTAGATCTCAGGTACAGGTGAGCCCTGGGCAGGGTTAGGGTTAGATCTCAGCTACAGGTGAGCCCTGGGCAGGGTTAGGGTTAGATCTCAGCTACAGGTGAGCCCTGGGCAGGGTTAGATCTCAGGTACAGGTGAGCCCTGGGCAGGGTTAGGGTTAGATCTCAGCTACAGGTGAGCCCTGGGCAGGGTTAGGGTTAGATCTCAGCTACAGGTGAGCCCTGGGCAGGGTTAGGGTTAGATCTCAGGTACAGGTGAGCCCTGGGCAGGGTTAGGGTCAGATCTCAGCTACAGGTGAGCCCTGGGCAGGGTTAGGGTTAGATCTCAGCTACAGGTGAGCCCTGGGCAGGGTTAGGGTTAGATCTCAGGTACAGGTGAGCCCTGGGCAGGGTTAGATCTCAGGTACAGGTGAGCCCTGGGCAGGGTTAGATCTCAGGTACAGGTGAGCCCTGGGCAGGGTTAGGGTTAGATCTCAGGTACAGGTGAGCCCTGGGCAGGGTTAGGGTTAGATCTCAGCTACAGGTGAGCCCTGGGCAGGGTTAGGGTTAGATCTCAGCTACAGGTGAGCCCTGGGCAGAGTTAGGGTTAGATCTCAGCTACAGGTGAGCCCTGGGCAGAGTTAGGGTTAGATCTCAGGTACAGGTGAGCCCTGGGCAGGGTTAGGGTTAGATCTCATGTACAGGTGAGCCCTGGGCAGAGTTAGATCTCAGCTACAGGTGAGCCCTGGGCAGGGTTAGGGTTAGATCTCAGGTACAGGTGAGCCCTGGGCAGGGTTAGGGTTAGATCTCAGGTACAGGTGAGCCCTGGGCAGGGTTAGGGTTAGATCTCAGGTACAGGTGAGCCCTGGGCAGGGTTAGAGTTAGATCTCAGGTACAGGTGAGCCCTGGGCAGGGTTAGATCTCAGGTACAGGTGAGCCCTGGGCAGGGTTAGGGTTAGATCTCAGGTACAGGTGAGCCCTGGGCAGGGTTAGGGTTAGATCTCAGGTACAGGTGAGCCCTGGGCAGGGTTAGGGTTAGATCTCAGCTACAGGTGAGCCCTGGGCAGGGTTAGGGTTAGATCTCAGGTACAGGTGAGCCCTGGGCAGGGTTAGGGTTAGATCTCAGGTACAGGTGAGCCCTGGGCAGGGTTAGGGTTAGATCTCAGGTACAGGTGAGCCCTGGGCAGGGTTAGGGTTAGATCTCAGGTACAGGTGAGCCCTGGGCAGGGTTAGGGTTAGATCTCAGGTACAGGTGAGCCCTGGGCAGGGTTAGAGTTAGATCTCAGGTACAGGTGAGCCCTGGGCAGGGTTAGGGTTAGATCTCAGGTACAGGTGAGCCCTGGGCAGGGTTAGGGTTAGATCTCAGCTACAGGTGAGCCCTGGGCAGGGTTAGGGTTAGATCTCAGCTACAGGTGAGCCCTGGGCAGGGTTAGGGTTAGATCTCAGGTACAGGTGAGCCCTGGGCAGGGTTAGGGTTAGATCTCAGCTACAGGTGAGCCCTGGGCAGGGTTAGGGTTAGATCTCAGGTACAGGTGAGCCCTGGGCAGGGTTAGGGTTAGATCTCAGGTACAGGTGAGCCCTGGGCAGAGTTAGGGTTAGATCTCAGGTACAGGTGAGCCCTGGGCAGGGTTAGGGTTAGATCTCAGGTACAGGTGAGCCCTGGGAAGGTTTAGGGTTAGATCTCAGCTACAGGTGAGCCCTGGGCAGGGTTAGATCTCATGTACAGGCAACTAGCGTGATGAGTAATGAAGCTAATGTCTCAGGTTGGCTGTTCATCATGTTAAAAGAAAGGAAGCCACAGGACAGGAAAACTGGAAGGTAGCAACTATTGCTGTGGGTTACCCTGATCCCAGACGGACTAGCCTGTGGGTTACCCTGATCCCAGACGGACTAGCCTGTGGGTTACTCTCCCTCTCTCTCTCCCTCTCCCTCTCCCTCTCTCTCTCTCTCTCTCTCTCTCTCTCTCTCTCTCTCTCTCTCTCTCTCAAGAGGCTTTATGGAAAACACATGTTGACATTGCCAAAACAAGTGGAGGAGATAATACACAAAAGTGAAATAAACAATAGAAATGAACAGTAAACATTACACATACAGAAGTTCCAAAAGAATTAAGACATTTCAAATGTCATATTATGTCTATATACAGTGTCGTAATGATCTGTAAATAGTTAAAGTACACAAGGGAAAATAAATAAGCATAAATATGGGTTGTATTTACAATGGTGTTTGTTCTTCACTGGTTGCCCTTTTCTTGTGGCAACAGGTCACAAATCTTGCTGCTGTGATGGGACACTGTGGGAGTTCAAAATCTGATTTGTTTTCTAATACTTTGTGGATCTGTGTAATCTGAGGGAAATATGTCTCTCTAATATGGTCATACATTGGGCAGGAGGTTAGGAAGTGCAGCTCAGTTTCCACCTCATTTTGTGGGCAGTGAGCCTGTCTTCTCTTGAGCCATGTCTGCCTACGGCGGCCTTTCTCAACAGCAAGGCTATGCTCACTGAGTCTGTACATAGTCAAAGCTTTCCTTAAGTTTGGGTCAGTCACAGTGGTCAGGTATTCTGCCACTGTGTACTCTCTGTTTAGGGTCAGTCACAGTGGTCAGGTATTCTTCTCTCTGTTTAAAATAGCATTCTATTTTTTTGTTAATTCTTTCCAATGTGTCAAGTAATTATCTTTTTGTTTTCTCATGATTTCATTGGGTTGAATTGTGCTGCTGTCCTGGAGCTCTGTAGGGTGTGTTTGTGTTTGTGAACAGAGCCCCAGGACCAGCTTGCTTAGGGGACCAGGTTAATTTATCTGTAGGTGATGGCTTTGTTATGGAAGCGAAGTTCTAGGTGGTTGTAGAATTTAACGACTCTTTTCTGGATTTTGATAAATGTATCATTTTAATAATTAGTATCGGTCTAATTCTCTCTCCTCCCTTTAACTCTCCCTCTCCCTGGCTAGGTGAACAAGAGACATGAACCTCGAGACTAGCCTGGCCAGAGAGTAGCCTGGCCCCTCCACCCCTCCACTCTAACCACTAGGCTACTTGCCGCCCCTCCACTCTAACGACTAGGCTACCCTGCCGTCCCTCCGCCCCCTCCACTCTAACCACTAGGCTACTTGCCGCCCCTCCACTCTAACCACTAGGCAACTTGCCGCCCCTCCACTCTAACCACTAGGCTACCCTGCCACCCCTCCACTCTAACCACTAGGCTACCCTGCCGCCTCTCCACCCATCCACTCTAACCACTAGGCTACCCTGCCGCCCCCACTCTAACCACTAGGCTACCCTGCCGCCCCTCCACTCTAACCACTAGGCTACCCTGCCGCCACTTCAGCCATCCACTCTAAACATTAGGCTACCCTGCCGCCCCTTCAGCCATCCACTCTAAACATTAGGCTACCCTGCCCCCCCTTCAGCCATCCACTCTAAACACTAGGCTACCCTGCCTCCCCTTCAGCCATCCACTCTAAACATTAGGCTACCCTGCCTCCCCTTCAGCCATCCACTCTAACCACTAGGCTACCCTGCTGCCCCTTCAGCCATCCACTCTAACCACTAGGCTACCCTGCCGCCCCTCCACCCATCCACTCTAACCACTAGGCTACCCTGCCTCCCCTTCAGCCATCCACTCTAACCACTAGGCTACCCTGCCTCCCCTTCAGCCACCCACTCTAACCACTAGATTACCCTGCCTCCCCTCCACCCATCCACTCTAACCACTAGGCTACCCTGCCTCCCCTTCAGCCACCCACTCTAACCACTAGATTACCCTGCCTCCCCTCCCCTCCACCCATCCACTCTAACCTCTAGGCTACCCTGCCGCCCCTCCACCCATCCACTCTAACCACTAGGCTACCCTGCCGCCCCTTCAGCCCGCTGGAGAATTAAGACACAACCCTTCATTCGTTTCTCAGCCAAATGGTCATTTATTGAAATTACCAATGAATATGTGTAAATACTGCAAACTGCACCGTTAACTTGGCCAGCTAGATGGAGGTGGAGAGGCCACTAGAGACTAGCCTGGCCTGCTAGGTGCAGATGCCACTAGAGGCCAGCTTGGCCAGCTAGGTGGAGGTGGAGAGGCCACTAGAGACTAGATTGGCCAGCTAGATGGAGGTGGAGAGGCCAATAGAGACTAGCCTGGCCAGCTAGGTGGAGATGCCACTAGAGGCCAGCTTGGCCAGCTAGGTGGAGGTGGAGAAGCCACTAGAGACTAGATTGGCCAGCTAGATGGAGGTGGAGAGGCCAACAGAGACTAGCCTGGCCAGCTAGGTGGAGATGCCACTAGAGGCCAGCTTGGCCAGCTAGGTGGAGGTGGAGAGGCCACTAGAGACTAGATTGGCCAGCTAGATGGAGGTGGAGAGGCCAATAGAGACTAGCCTGGCCAGCTAGGTGGAGATGGAGATGCCACTAGAGACCAGCCTGGCCAGCTAGATGGAGGTGGAGATGCCACTAGAGACTAGATTGGCCAGCTAGATGGAGGTGGAGCGGCCACTAGAGACTAGATTGGCCAGCTAGGTGGAGGTGGAGAGGCCACTAGAGACTAGATTGGCCAGCTAGATGGAGGTGGAGAGTCCACTAGAGACTAGCCTGGCCAGCTAGGTGGAGATGCCACTAGAGACCAGCCTGGCCAGCTAGGTGGATGTGGAGAGGCCACTAGAGACCAGCTTGGCCAGCTAGATGGAGGTGGAGATGCCACTAGAGACTAGCTTGGCCAGCTGGGTGGAGGTGGAGAGGCCACTAGAGACTAGCCTGGCCAGCTGGGTGGAGGTGGAGAGGCCACTAGAGACTAGCTTGGCCAGCAGGGTGGAGATGCCACTAGAGACTAGCCTGGCCAGCTGGGTGGAGAGGCCACTAGAGACTAGCTTGGCCAGCTAGGTGGAGATGCCACTAGAGACTAGCCTGGCCAGCTGGGTGGAGAGGCCACTAGAGACTAGCTTGGCCAGCTGGGTTGAGATGCCACTAGAGACTAGCCTGGCCAGCTGGGTGGAGAGGCCACTAGAGACTAGCCTGGCCAGCTAGGTGGAGAGCAGAGCAGGGTGCAGGGAGCTGTGCTGTCATGTCATGGTGTAGCACCAGCCAGTTTGAACAGTGTCCTCACAGTACTGGGTAGGTAAGTGAGTTATTTGTGCTGTTAAACCCTAGAAATTGAATTACTAGAATGGAAAACACAGTAATTTGGTACGTTATATAGATTGTATATCTATGGCTCATACCCACACTGCTTCCAGCCCTAATCCTAGGCAGGTACTTAGCCAGCCCAGCCCTCTCTCAGCCCAACCCTCTCTCAGCCCAGCCCTCTCTCTGCCCAGCCCTCTCTCAGCCCAGCCCTCTCTCTGCCCAGCCCTCTCTCAGCCCAGCCCTCTCTCAGCCCAGCCCTCTCTCTGCCCAGCCCTCTCTCAGCCCAGCCCTCTCTCAGCCCAGCCCTCTCTCAGCCCAGCCCTCTCTCTGCCCAGCCCTCTCTCTGCCCAGCCCTCTCTCAGCCCAGCCCTCTCTCTGCCCAGCCCTCTCTCAGCCCAGCCCTCTCTCAGACCAGGCCGAGGTGTGGTTTGATTTCCGAGGGATAACGCCTTTGGCTGGGTCAAAATGTCAACATAAGTCCTCCCTCAGCCCCGGAGCCTGCTGACAACTGAGTAAACAACTCACGCTGGGGAGACAGGGCTAGGGAGACAGGGCCAGGGAGACAGGGCTAGGTAGACAGGGCTAGGAAGACAGGGCCAGGGAGACAGGGCTAGGTAGACAGGGCTAGGGAGACAGGGCCAGGGAGACAGGGCTAGGTAGACAGGGCTAGGGAGACAGGGCCAGGGAGACAGGACCAGGGAGACAGGACCAGGGAGACTGAGACAGGGCCAGGGAGACAGGGCCAGGGAGACAGGACCAGGGAGACTGAGGCAGGGCCAGGGAGACAGGACCAGGGAGACAGGACCAGGGAGACTGAGACAGGGCCAGGGAGACAGGACCAGGGAGACAGGGCCAGGGAGACAGGACCAGGGAGACTGAGACAGGGCCAGGGAGACAGGACCAGGGAGACAGGGCCAGGGAGACAGGACCAGGGAGACAGGGCCAGGGAGACTGAGACAGGGCCAGGGAGACTGAGACAGGCACATGGAGACTGAGACAGGGGGACAGGGACAGGGAGACTGAGACAGGGGGACAGGGACAGGGAGACTGAGACAGGGCCAGGCAATAGGGCCACTGGCCATCAGAGAGGTGTGTCAGGGGGCTGAAATAGGTCAAAGGTGACCAGGAGGATCACCTCCCAACCCCCCTCCCCCTATCCTATCCTATCCTCCCCTCACCCCCCCATCCCCCCCTCCCAACCCCCCAAACCCTCTCTCCCTATCCTCCCCTCCCAACCCCCCTCCCTCTATCCTCCCCTCCACACTACTAAACACCCCTAAGGCAACACGTTCCACAACTGGTCCCCTTATTTGTCAATGGCAGGGTGTGTGTGTGTGAGTGTTTTGGTCAGAGTGCAGACTCTACGAAGCTGTCGTCAGACTGGGATGGTTCCCACAGCCAGAGAGCCAGGAAAAGTATGTGGTGTGTATTAAGCATTAATAAGTACATTGGATAAGGCTATAGACTTAAATACAAATATTTATTTAACCTTCATTTAACTAAGAAAGTCCGTTAAGAACAAATTCTTATTTTAAAATGACAGCCTTCCCAAGCCAAACCCTCCCCTAGCCCGTATAACGCTGGGCTAATTGTGCGCCACCCTATGGGACTCCCGATCACGGCCCGGTTGTGATACAGCCCGGGATCAAACCAGGGTCCTGTAGTGACACCTGTAGCACTGAGAGACAGTACCTTAGACCGCTGCACCACTCGGCAGCCACTCGGCAGCCACTCGGCAGCCACTCGGGAGCCACTAGGGAGCCACTAGGGAGCCACTAGGGAGACACTCGGGAGCCACTAGGGAGCCACTAGGGAGCCACTAGGGAGACACTAGGGAGCCACTCGGGAGCCACTAGGGAGCCACTAGGGAGCCACTAGGGAGACACTCGGGAGCCACTAGGGAGCCACTAGGGAGCCACTAGGGAGCCACTAGGGAGACACTAGGGAGCCACTAGGGAGCCACTAGGGAGACACTAGGGAGCCACTAGGGAGCCACTAGGGAGCCACTAGGGAGACACTCGGGAGCCACTAGGGAGCCACTAGGGAGCCACTAGGGAGCCACTAGGGAGCCACTAGGGAGACACTAGGGAGCCACTAGGGAGCCACTAGGGAGCCACTAGGGAGACACTCGGGAGCCACTAGGGAGCCACTAGGAGCCACTAGGAGCCACTAGGGAGCCACTAGGGAGCCACTAGGGAGCCACTAGGGAGACACTCGGGAGCCACTAGGAGCCACTAGGGAGCCACTAGGGAGCCACTAGGGAGACACTAGGGAGACACTAGGGAGCCACTAGGGAGACACTAGGGAGCCACTAGGGAGACACTAGGGAGCCACTAGGGAGACACTAGGGAGACACTAGGGAGACACTAGGGAGCCACTAGGGAGACACTAGGGAGACACTAGGGAGACACTCGGCAGCCACTCGGCAGCCACTCGGCAGCCACTCGGGAGCCACTAGGGAGCCACTAGGGAGCCACTAGGGAGCCACTAGGGAGACACTAGGGAGACACTCGGGAGCCACTAGGGAGCCACTAGGGAGACACTAGGGAGCCACTAGGGAGCCACTAGGGAGACACTAGGGAGCCACTAGGAGACACTAGGAGCCACTAGGGAGACACTAGGGAGACACTAGGGAGCCACTAGGGAGACACTAGGGAGCCACTAGGGAGCCACTAGGAGCCACTAGGGAGCCACTAGGAGACACTAGGAGCCACTAGGGAGCCACTCGGGAGCCACTAGGGAGCCACTAGGGAGACACTCGGCAGCCACTAGGGAGCCACTAGGGAGACACTAGGGAGCCACTAGGGAGACACTCGGGAGACACTCGGGAGACACTAGGGAGCCACTCGGGAGACACTCGGGAGACACTCGGCAGCCACTAGGGAGCCACTCGGGAGACACTCGGGAGCCACTAGGGAGCCACTAGGGAGCCACTAGGGAGCCACTAGGGAGCCACTAGGGAGCCACTAGGGAGCCACTAGGGAGCCACTAGGGAGACACTAGGGAGCCACTAGGGAGCCACTAGGGAGCCACTCGGGAGACACTCGGGAGACACTAGGGAGCCACTAGGGAGACACTAGGGAGCCACTAGGGAGCCACTCGGGAGCCACTAGGGAGACACTCGGGAGACACTCGGGAGACACTCGGCGGGGTAAGATAGTGTGGGGTATAATAGGGTGGGGTGGGGTAGTATAGGGTGGGGTAATATAGGGTGGGGTAGCATAGTGTGGGGTAAGATAGTGTGGGGTACTATAGGGTGGGGCGGGGTAGTATAGGGTGGGGTAGTATAGGGTGGGGTAGGATAGTGTGGGGTAGTATAGGGTGGGGTAGGATAGGGTGGGGGGGTAGTATAGGGTGGGGTAGTATAGGGTGGGGGGGGGTAGTATAGGGTGGGGTAGTATAGGGTGGGGTGGGGGTAGGGTGGGGTAGTATAGGGTGGGGTAGCATAGTGTGGGGTGGGGTAGGGTGGGGTAGTATAGGGTGGGGTATGATAGGGTGGAGTGGGGTAGGGCGGGGGGTAGTATAGGGTGGGGTAGGATAGGGTGGGGTAGTATAGGGTGGGGTAGTGTGGGGTGGGGTAGTATAGGGTGGGGTAGTGTGGGGTGGGGTAGGATAGGGTGGGGTAGTATAGGGTGGGGTAGGATAGGGTGGGGTAGGATAGGGTGGAGTGGGGTAGGGCGGGGGTAGTATAGGGTGGGGTAGGATAGGGTGGGGTAGGATAGGGTGGGGTAGTATAGGGTGGGGTGGGGTAGGATAGGGTGGGGTAGTATAGTGTGGGGTAGGATAGGGTGGGGGGTAGTATAGGGTGGGGTGGGGTAGGATAGGGTGGGGTAGTATAGGGTGGGGAGGGATAGTGTGGGGTGGGGTAGGATAGTGTGGGGTAGTGTGGGGTGGGGTAGGATAGGGTGGGGTAGTATAGGGTGGGGTAGTATAGGGTGGGGTGGGGTAGTGTGGGGTGGGGTAGTGTGGGGTGGGGTACTATAGGGTGGGGTATGATAGGGTGGGGTGGGGTAGTGTGGGGTGGGGTAGTGTGGGGTGGGTAGGATAGGGTGGGGTAGGATAGGGTGGGGTAGTGTGGGGTGGGGTAGTATAGGGTGGGGTAGTGTGGGGTGGGGTAGTATAAGGTGGGTAGTATAGGGTGGGGTAGTGTGGGTGGGGTAGGATAGGGTGGGGTAGGATAGGGTGGGGTAGTGTGGGGTGGGGTAGTATAGGGTGGGTAGTATAGGGTGGGGTGGGGTAGTGTGGGGTGGGGTAGTGTGGGGTGGGGTACTATAGGGTGGGGTAGGATAGGCTGGGGTAGTATAGGGTGGGGTGGGGTAGTGTGGGGGGGGTTAGTGTGGGGTGGGGTAGTATAGGGTGGGGTAGTGTGGGTGGGGTAGGATAGGGTGGGGTAGGATAGGGTGGGGTAGTATAGGGTGGGGTGGGTTAGTGTGGGGGGGGTAGTATAGGGTGGGGTAGTGTGGGTGGGGTAGGATAGTGTGGGGTGGGGTAGTATAGGGTGGGGTAGTGTGGGGTGGGGTAGTATAGGGTGGGGTAGTATAGGGTGGGGTAGAATAGGGTGGGGTAGGATAGTGTGGGGTGGGGTAGTGTGGGGTGGGTTGGATAGTGTGGGGTAGTGTGGGGTGGGGTAGGATAGTGTGGGGTAGTATAGGGTGGGGTAGTGTGGGGTGGGGTAGGATAGTGTGGGGTAGGATAGGGTGGGGTAGTGTGGAGTGGGGTAGAATAGTGTGGGGTAGTATAGGGTGGGGTAGTGTGGGGTGGGGTAGGATAGGAAAAGGGTACAGTATATACATGTTGCAACCTTGCAAAGGAGGACAGGGGAAGTTGACAGTGCTTCTAAAAGTAGTAATACCAGCGGTTTGTCCCTTATCCTTCATCAGGGGTTCTTCTCTAAATTAACATGGAAGACACCAACTGTCTCTGGCCTGTTTCCTCGGCTAATTGTGAGGGTTGACGTAGATCCTCTTTCAAGACCAGCTAAAGGAGTGAAGCTCAGGACTGAGCCAAACACAACATTTTGTTATAGTGTTTCTAGTCTGTAGTAATTAATTACTTCAAAACCAATGACTTCCTCACACACTGGGGAAGTTCAGAAGTCAATGAGTATTTTTTGGGATGTAATTTCTCTAACACAAACACAGAACCTGAGAGATTTGGTAGTTTAGGGGAGAAAATGATTGATAAGATAGTGTTGGGCAGAGTTCTGTAACAAGTCCTGTATATTTAGGACTAGATACTGTAACAAGTCCTGTATATTTAGGACAAGATACTGTAACAAGTCCTGTATATTTAGGACAAGATACTGTAACAAGTCCTGTATATTTAGGACAAGATACTGTAACAAGTCCTGTATATTTAGGACAAGATACTGTAACAAGTCCTGTATATTTAGGACAAGATACTGTAACAAGTCCTGTATATATAGGACAAGATACTGTAACAAGTCGTGTATATTTAGGACAAGATACTGTAACAAGTCCTGTATATTTAGGACAAGATACTGTAACAAGTCCTGTATATTTAGGACAAGATACTGTAACAAGTCCTGTATATTTAGGACAAGATACTGTAACAAGTCCTGTATATTTAGGACAAGATACTGTAACAAGTCCTGTATATTTAGGACAAGATACTGTAACAAGTCCTGTATATTTAGGACAAGATACTGTAACAAGTCCTGTATATTTAGGACAAGATACTGTAACAAGTCCTGTATATTTAGGACAAGATACTGTAACAAGTCCTGTATATTTAGGACAAGATACTGTAACAAGTCCTGTATATATAGGACAAGATACTGTAACATCAACTGGAGTCATAATAGAAAGTTTCTAAATAAACACCGTTCTCTCCTTCATAAATTAATTTGTTCATTCATTATCTGCATAAAAACATGTTATCAGACTGAATCGAGTGGAGCGCTTGTCATCAAACTGTCAGTCATCATCTATACAGGCAGGTCTTTATCAGACCATTGAACAGGTGAGAGACCCAGCAATATGAGTGACACACCGTTGACATGGCTGTGTGGTAATGAAAGGCCCTGTGTGTGAGACTGAGAGCAGAGACAGGCCCTATTCCAGAGTTTTAAAACCCTGTCTCTTTCCAGTCCTGTCATCCGTGGTGAGAGGTAGCAGAGAGGTATGTGTGTCCCCATACGGGAGAGAGCGATAAAGATTCAGTCATTTTGAATTCAATGCAATAAGGAACTGCCAAGGGAAAAGGCATGTTGAACAATAGAGGAATTTGAAGCCCTGTGATGCAGAGGTGTGATAGGACAGGGGGCATGTTGAAAAAAACACTTCACACCAGAGAAATCAGGTTTCAGATCAAATGCTCCACAAAGAAAGACCACACACCATGTAAGGTCTGCCTGAGACGACAGGACTGTTTGTTCGGCCACTTCGGGGAAAAGTCTGAAAATGAGCTACTTACTGGAAATTAAAGTTAGCAGTTACAATCGGAGGCAAAAAAAAAATGTGGGATTAAAACATGACTGGTGAAATTAATGGACCACTTTGTTGTAGGGAGTAGACACTTCTTAGTCATAGGAGCACAGCGTGATCAAAGCCTTAGTAGACAGGTATTGCTTTGTGTAGATTTCCACCCTGTGTAACGCTTCTCGTTGGTGGAAGGAGAGGAGGACCAAAACGCAGTGTGGTAAGTGCTTGTCCTATTTTAATTGAACAAACTGAACACTACACAAAATAACAACGAAGAGAAAACCAAAACAGTTCTGCCAGGTGAACCAGACACTAAACAGAAATTAAACACCCACAACCAAAATGGGGGAAAACAGGCTACCTAAGTATGATTCTAAATCAGAGACAACGAACGACACCTGCCTCTGTTTGAGAACCATACTAGGCCAAACACATAGAAATATAACAACATAGAAAAAAGAACATAGACTACCCACCCCAACTCACGCCCTGACCAACCTAACACAAAGGACATAAAAAAGGAACTAAGGTCAGAACGTGACCCCCTGAATATAATTTTAAGAGAACATTTAGTTCAGAGCTCTAGTTTCTGTGTGGCCTGTAGGCTTTTTATCACATCTCTTTATCACATCTCTTTATCACATCTCTTTATCACACCTCTTTATCACATCTCTTTATCACACCTCTTTATCACACCTCTTTATCACACCTCTTTATCACATCTCTTTATCACACCTCTTTATCACATCTCTTTATCACATCTCTTTATCACATCTCTTTATCACATCTCTTTATCACACCTCTTTATCACATCTCTTTATCACATCTCTTTATCACATCTCTTTATCACATCTCTTTATCACACCTCTTTATCACATCTCTTTATCACATCTCTTTATCACATCTCTTTATCACACCTCTTTATCACACCAATCAATCTGAAGGAATAATAACCCTCACAAATACAATAATATAATAATATAATAATATAATAATATAATAATATAATAATATAATAATATATCCCATTTAGCAGACGCTTTGGTCCAAAGCAACTTACAAGTCGGCTGGGGCCACTACTTTTACATATGGGTGGCCCCAGCGGGAATCGAACCCACGACGCTTGGCGTTGCAAGCGCCATGCTCTACCGACTGAGCCACACAGGACTAACAATAATTTACAGGTCAGGGGGGGACGTCTACAGTTGAACAATATTCCCTATTTACTTCTCTACTTTTTGACCAGAGCCTTTTATTGCAGCCCCGTGTGCAAAACAATAGTTCACTACTACTGCACATAGGGAACAGTTGAACAATATTCCCTATTTACTTCTCTACTTTTTGACCAGAGCCTTTTATTGCAGCCCAAAACAATAGTTCACTACTACTGCACATAGGGAACAGCATACCGTTTCAGACACAGCCTCAGGCACACACGGACACAGAGGGGTACGCCAGTCTGATTTCTTGCCAGCTTCTTTAATTCTGTTTTTATTCCGTTTTGTCATTTATCTTTTTCAGAAAGAGGTTACAGGTACAAACAACAATCACAAAAAAAAAAATGCATACAGAGGTAAAGAAACAGAGATAACCAACTCATCCCCCTCTCAGTCCCCATCCACACGACTGCATGTGGGGGCAGCAGGTAGCCTAGTGGTTAGAGTGTAGAGGAGGCAGGTAGCCTAGTGGTTAGAGTGTAGAGGAGGCAGGTAGCCCAGTGGTTAGAGTGTAGAGGAGGCAGGTAGCCTAGTGGTTAGAGTGTAGAGGAGGCAGGTAGACTAGTGGTTAGAGTGTAGAGGAGGCAGGTAGCCTAGTGGTTAGAGTGTAGAGGAGGCAGGTAGCCTAGTGGTTAGAGTGTAGAGGAGGCAGGTAGCCTAGTGGTTAGAGTGTAGAGGAGGCAGGTAGCCTAGTGGTTAGAGTGTAGAGGAGGCAGGTAGCCTAGTGGTTAGAGTGTAGAGGAGGCAGGTAGCCTAGTGGTTAGAGTGTAGAGGAGGCAGGTAGTCTAGTGGTTAGAGTGAAGAGGAGGCAGGTAGCCTAGTGGTTAGAGTGTAGAGGTGGCAGGTAGCCTAGTGGTTAGAGTGTAGAGGTGGCAGGTAGTCTAGTGGTTAGAGTGTAGAGGAGGCAGGTAGACCAGTGGTTAGAGTGTAGAGGAGGTAGGTAGCCTAGTGGTTAGAGTGTAGGGGAGGCAGGTATCCTAGTGGTTAGAGTGTAGAGGAGGCAGGTAGACCAGTGGTTAGAGTGTAGAGGAGGTAGGTAGCCTAGTGGTTAGAGTGTAGAGGAGGCAGGTAGCCTAGTGGTTAGAGTGTAGAGGAGGCAGGTAGACCAGTGGTTAGAGTGTAGAAGAGGCAGGTAGCCTAGTGGTTAGAGTGTAGAGGAGGTAGGTAGCCTAGTGGTTAGAGTGTAGAGGAGGCAGGTAGCCTAGTGGTTAGAGTGTAGAGGAGGCAGGTAGACCAGTGGTTAGAGTGTAGAAGAGGCAGGTAGCCTAGTGGTTAGAGTGTAGAGGAGGCAGGTAGACTAGTGGTTAGAGTGTAGAGGAGGCAGGTAGACCAGTGGTTAGAGTGTAGAAGAGGCAGGTAGCCTAGTGGTTAGAGTGTAGAGGAGGCAGGTAGACCAGTGGTTAGAGTGTAGAGGAGGCAGGTAGCCTAGTGGTTAGAGTGTAGAGGAGGCAGGTAGACCAGTGGTTAGAGTGTAGAGGAGGCAGGTAGACCAGTGGTTAGAGTGTAGAGGAGGCAGGTAGACCAGTGGTTAGAGTGTAGAGGAGGCAGGTATCCTAGTGGTTAGAGTGTAGAGGAGGCAGGTAGACCAGTGGTTAGAGTGTAGAGGAGGCAGGTAGACTAGTGGTTAGAGTGTAGAGGAGGCAGGTAGACCAGTGGTTAGAGTGTAGAAGAGGCAGGTAGCCTAGTGGTTAGAGTGTAGAGGAGGCAGGTAGACCAGTGGTTAGAGTGTAGAGGAGGCAGGTAGCCTAGTGGTTAGAGTGTAGAGGAGGCAGGTAGACCAGTGGTTAGAGTGTAGAGGAGGCAGGTAGACCAGTGGTTAGAGTGTAGAGGAGGCAGGTAGACCAGTGGTTAGAGTGTAGAGGAGGCAGGTAGACCAGTGGTTAGAGTGTAGAGGAGGCAGGTAGACCAGTGGTAATAGTGTAGAGGAGGTAGGTAGCCTAGTGGTTAGAGTGTAGAGGAGGCAGGTAGCCTAGTGGTTAGAGTGTAGAGGAGGCGGGTATCCTAGTGGTTAGAGTGTAGAGGAGGCAGGTAGCTTAGTGGTTAGAGTGTAGAGGAGGCAGGTAGACCAGTGGTTAGAGTGTAGAGGAGGCAGGTAGACCAGTGGTTAGAGTGTAGAGGAGGCGGGTATCCTAGTGGTTAGAGTGTAGAGGAGGCAGGTAGCCTAGTGGTTAGAGTGTAGAGGAGGCGGGTATCCTAGTGGTTAGAGTGTAGAGGAGGCAGGTAGCCTAGTGGTTAGAGTGTAGAGGAGGCGGGTATCCTAGTGGTTAGAGTGTAGAGGAGGCAGGTAGACTAGTGGTTAGAGTGTAGAGGAGGCAGGTAGACCAGTGGTTAGAGTGTAGAAGAGGCAGGTAGCCTAGTGGTTAGAGTGTAGAGGAGGCAGGTAGACCAGTGGTTAGAGTGTAGAGGAGGCAGGTAGCCTAGTGGTTAGAGTGTAGAGGAGGCAGGTAGACCAGTGGTTAGAGTGTAGAGGAGGCAGGTAGACCAGTGGTTAGAGTGTAGAGGAGGCAGGTAGACCAGTGGTTAGAGTGTAGAGGAGGCAGGTAGACCAGTGGTTAGAGTGTAGAGGAGGCAGGTAGACCAGTGGTAATAGTGTAGAGGAGGTAGGTAGCCTAGTGGTTAGAGTGTAGAGGAGGCAGGTAGCCTAGTGGTTAGAGTGTAGAGGAGGCGGGTATCCTAGTGGTTAGAGTGTAGAGGAGGCAGGTAGCTTAGTGGTTAGAGTGTAGAGGAGGCAGGTAGACCAGTGGTTAGAGTGTAGAGGAGGCAGGTAGACCAGTGGTTAGAGTGTAGAGGAGGCGGGTATCCTAGTGGTTAGAGTGTAGAGGAGGCAGGTAGCCTAGTGGTTAGAGTGTAGAGGAGGCGGGTATCCTAGTGGTTAGAGTGTAGAGGAGGCAGGTAGCCTAGTGGTTAGAGTGTAGAGGAGGCGGGTATCCTAGTGGTTAGAGTGTAGAGGAGGCAGGTAGCCTAGTGGTTAGAGTGTAGAGGAGGCAGGTAGACCAGTGGTTAGAGTGTAGAGGAGGCAGGTAGACCAGTGGTTAGAGTGTAGAGGAGGCAGGTAGCCTAGTGGTTAGAGTGTAGAGGAGGCAGGTAGACCAGTGGTTAGAGTGTAGAGGAGGCAGGTAGACCAGTGGTTAGAGTGTAGAGGAGGTGGGTATCCTAGTGGTTAGAGTGTAGAGGAGGCAGGTAGCCTAGTGGTTAGAGTGTAGAGGAGGCAGGTAGACCAGTGGTTAGAGTGTAGAGGAGGCAGGTAGACCAGTGGTTAGAGTGTAGAGGAGGCAGGTTATTAGAGTGTAGAGGAGGCAGGTAGACCAGTGGTTAGAGTGTAGAGGAGGCAGGTAGACCAGTGGTTAGAGTGTAGAGGAGGCAGGTTATTAGAGTGTAGAGGAGGCAGGTAGACCAGTGGTTAGAGTGTAGAGGAGGTAGGTAGCCTAGTGGTTAGAGTGTAGAGGTGGCAGGTAGTCTAGTGGTTAGAGTGAAGAGGAGGCAGGTAGCCTAGTGGTTAGAGTGTAGAGGTGGCAGGTAGCCTAGTGGTTAGAGTGTAGAGGTGGCAGGTAGTCTAGTGGTTAGAGTGTAGAGGAGGCAGGTAGACCAGTGGTTAGAGTGTAGAGGAGGTAGGTAGCCTAGTGGTTAGAGTGTAGGGGAGGCAGGTATCCTAGTGGTTAGAGTGTAGAGGAGGCAGGTAGACCAGTGGTTAGAGTGTAGAGGAGGCAGGTAGCCTAGTGGTTAAAGTGTAGAGGAGGCAGGTATCCTAGTGGTTAGAGTGTAGAGGAGGTAGGTAGCCTAGTGGTTAGAGTGTAGGGGAGGCAGGTATCCTAGTGGTTAGAGTGTAGAGGAGGCAGGTAGACCAGGGGTTAGAGTGTAGAGGAGGCAGGTAGCCTAGTGGTTAGAGTGTAGAGGAGGCAGGTAGCCTAGTGGTTAGAGTGTAGAGGAGGCAGGTAGCCTAGTGGTTAGAGTGTAGAGGAGGCAGGTAGCCTAGTGGTTAGAGTGTAGAGGAGGCAGGTAGCCTAGTGGTTAGAGTGTAGAGGAGGCAGGTAGCCTAGTGGTTAGAGTGTAGAGGAGGCAGGTAGCCTAGTGGTTAGAGTGTAGAGGAGGCAGGTAGACCAGTGGTTAGAGTGTAGAAGAGGCAGGTAGCCTAGTGGTTAGAGTGTAGAGGAGGCAGGTAGACCAGTGGTTAGAGTGTAGAGGAGGCAGGTAGCCTAGTGGTTAGAGTGTAGAGGAGGCAGGTAGACCAGTGGTTAGAGTGTAGAGGAGGCAGGTAGACCAGTGGTTAGAGTGTAGAGGAGGCAGGTAGACCAGTGGTTAGAGTGTAGAGGAGGCAGGTATCCTAGTGGTTAGAGTGTAGAGGAGGCAGGTAGACCAGTGGTTAGAGTGTAGAGGAGGCGGGTATCCTAGTGGTTAGAGTGTAGAGGAGGCAGGTAGCTTAGTGGTTAGAGTGTAGAGGAGGCAGGTAGACCAGTGGTTAGAGTGTAGAGGAGGCAGGTAGACCAGTGGTTAGAGTGTAGAGGAGGCGGGTATCCTAGTGGTTAGAGTGTAGAGGAGGCAGGTAGCCTAGTGGTTAGAGTGTAGAGGAGGCGGGTATCCTAGTGGTTAGAGTGTAGAGGAGGCAGGTAGCCTAGTGGTTAGAGTGTAGAGGAGGCGGGTATCCTAGTGGTTAGAGTGTAGAGGAGGCAGGTAGCCTAGTGGTTAGAGTGTAGAGGAGGCAGGTAGACCAGTGGTTAGAGTGTAGAGGAGGCAGGTAGACCAGTGGTTAGAGTGTAGAGGAGGCAGGTAGCCTAGTGGTTAGAGTGTAGAGGAGGCAGGTAGACCAGTGGTTAGAGTGTAGAGGAGGCAGGTAGACCAGTGGTTAGAGTGTAGAGGAGGTGGGTATCCTAGTGGTTAGAGTGTAGAGGAGGCAGGTAGCCTAGTGGTTAGAGTGTAGAGGAGGCAGGTAGACCAGTGGTTAGAGTGTAGAGGAGGCAGGTAGACCAGTGGTTAGAGTGTAGAGGAGGCAGGTTATTAGAGTGTAGAGGAGGCAGGTAGACCAGTGGTTAGAGTGTAGAGGAGGCAGGTAGACCAGTGGTTAGAGTGTAGAGGAGGCAGGTTATTAGAGTGTAGAGGAGGCAGGTAGACCAGTGGTTAGAGTGTAGAGGAGGTAGGAAGCCTAGTGGTTAGAGTGTAGAGGTGGCAGGTAGTCTAGTGGTTAGAGTGAAGAGGAGGCAGGTAGCCTAGTGGTTAGAGTGTAGAGGTGGCAGGTAGCCTAGTGGTTAGAGTGTAGAGGTGGCAGGTAGTCTAGTGGTTAGAGTGTAGAGGAGGCAGGTAGACCAGTGGTTAGAGTGTAGAGGAGGTAGGTAGCCTAGTGGTTAGAGTGTAGGGGAGGCAGGTATCCTAGTGGTTAGAGTGTAGAGGAGGCAGGTAGACCAGTGGTTAGAGTGTAGAGGAGGCAGGTAGCCTAGTGGTTAAAGTGTAGAGGAGGCAGGTATCCTAGTGGTTAGAGTGTAGAGGAGGTAGGTAGCCTAGTGGTTAGAGTGTAGGGGAGGCAGGTATCCTAGTGGTTAGAGTGTAGAGGAGGCAGGTAGACCAGGGGTTAGAGTGTAGAGGAGGCAGGTAGCCTAGTGGTTAGAGTGTAGAGGAGGCAGGTAGCCTAGTGGTTAGAGTGTAGAGGAGGCAGGTAGCCTAGTGGTTAGAGTGTAGAGGAGGCAGGTAGCCTAGTGGTTAGAGTGTAGAGGAGGCAGGTAGCCTAGTGGTTAGAGTGTAGAGGAGGCAGGTAGCCTAGTGGTTAGAGTGTAGAGGAGGCAGGTAGCCTAGTGGTTAGAGTGTAGAGGAGGCAGGTAGACCAGTGGTTAGAGTGTAGAAGAGGCAGGTAGCCTAGTGGTTAGAGTGTAGAGGAGGCAGGTAGACCAGTGGTTAGAGTGTAGAGGAGGCAGGTAGCCTAGTGGTTAGAGTGTAGAGGAGGCAGGTAGACAAGTGGTTAGAGTGTAGAGGAGGCAGGTAGACAAGTGGTTAGAGTGTAGAGGAGGCAGGTAGACTAGTGGTTAGAGTGTAGAGGAGGCAGGTATCCTAGTGGTTAGAGTGTAGAGGAGGCAGGTAGACCAGTGGTTAGAGTGTAGAGGAGGCAGATAGCCTAGTGGTTAGAGTGTAGAGGAGGCAGGTAGCCTAGTGGTTAGAGTGTAGAGGAGGTAGGTAGCCTAGTGGTTAGAGTGTAGAGGAGGCAGGTAGCCTAGTGGTTAGAGTGTAGAGGAGGCAGGTAGACCAGTGGTTAGAGTGTAGAGGAGGCAGGTAGACCAGTGGTTAGAGTGTAGAGGAGGCAGGTAGACCAGTGGTTAGAGTGTAGAGGAGGTAGGTAGCCTAGTGGTTAGAGTGTAGAGGAGGCAGGTAGCCTAGTGGTTAGAGTGTAGAGGAGGCGGGTATCCTAGTGGTTAGAGTGTAGAGGAGGCAGGTAGCTTAGTGGTTAGAGTGTAGAGGAGGCAGGTAGACCAGTGGTTAGAGTGTAGAGGAGGCAGGTAGACCAGTGGTTAGAGTGTAGAGGAGGCGGGTATCCTAGTGGTTAGAGTGTAGAGGAGGCAGGTAGCCTAGTGGTTAGAGTGTAGAGGAGGCGGGTATCCTAGTGGTTAGAGTGTAGAGGAGGCAGGTAGCCTAGTGGTTAGAGTGTAGAGGAGGCGGGTATCCTAGTGGTTAGAGTGTAGAGGAGGCAGGTAGCCTAGTGGTTAGAGTGTAGAGGAGGCAGGTAGACCAGTGGTTAGAGTGTAGAGGAGGCAGGTAGACCAGTGGTTAGAGTGTAGAGGAGGCAGGTAGCCTAGTGGTTAGAGTGTAGAGGAGGCAGGTAGACGAGTGGTTAGAGTGTAGAGGAGGCAGGTAGACCAGTGGTTAGAGTGTAGAGGAGGCAGGTTATTAGAGTGTAGAGGAGGCAGGTAGACCAGTGGTTAGAGTGTAGAGGAGGTAGGTAGCCTAGTGGTTAGAGTGTAGAGGTGGCAGGTAGTCTAGTGGTTAGAGTGAAGAGGAGGCAGGTAGCCTAGTGGTTAGAGTGTAGAGGTGGCAGGTAGCCTAGTGGTTAGAGTGTAGAGGTGGCAGGTAGTCTAGTGGTTAGAGTGTAGAGGAGGCAGGTAGACCAGTGGTTAGAGTGTAGAGGAGGTAGGTAGCCTAGTGGTTAGAGTGTAGAGGAGGCAGGTAGCCTAGTGGTTAGAGTGTAGAGGAGGCAGGTAGCCTAGTGGTTAGAGTGTAGAGGAGGCAGGTAGCCTAGTGGTTAGAGTGTAGAGGAGGCAGGTAGCCTAGTGGTTAGAGTGTAGAGGAGGCAGGTAGCCTAGTGGTTAGAGTGTAGAGGAGGCAGGTAGCCTAGTGGTTAGAGTGTAGAGGAGGCAGGTAGACCAGTGGTTAGAGTGTAGAGGAGGTAGGTAGCCTAGTGGTTAGAGTGTAGGGGAGGCAGGTATCCTAGTGGTTAGAGTGTAGAGGAGGCAGGTAGACCAGTGGTTAGAGTGTAGAAGTGGCAGGTAGCCTAGTGGTTAGAGTGTAGAGGAGGCAGGTAGCCTAGTGGTTAGAGTGTAGAGGAGGCAGGTAGCCTAGTGGTTAGAGTGTAGAGGAGGCAGGTAGACGAGTGGTTAGAGTGTAGAGGAGGCAGGTATCCTAGTGGTTAGAGTGTAGAGGAGGCAGGTAGACCAGTGGTTAGAGTGTAGAGGAGGCAGGTAGCCTAGTGGTTAGAGTGTAGAGGAGGCAGGTAGCCTAGTGGTTAGAGTGTAGAGGAGGTAGGTAGCCTAGTGGTTAGAGTGTAGAGGAGGCAGGTAGCCTAGTGGTTAGAGTGTAGAGGAGGCAGGTAGACCAGTGGTTAGAGTGTAGAGGAGGCAGGTAGACCAGTGGTTAGAGTGTAGAGGAGGCAGGTAGACCAGTGGTTAGAGTGTAGAGGAGGTAGGTAGCCTAGTGGTTAGAGTGTAGAGGAGGCAGGTAGCCTAGTGGTTAGAGTGTAGAGGAGGCAGGTAGACTAGTGGTTAGAGTGTAGAGGAGGCAGGTAGACCAGTGGTTAGAGTGTAGAAGAGGCAGGTAGCCTAGTGGTTAGAGTGTAGAGGAGGCAGGTAGACCAGTGGTTAGAGTGTAGAGGAGGCAGGTAGCCTAGTGGTTAGAGTGTAGAGGAGGCAGGTAGACCAGTGGTTAGAGTGTAGAGGAGGCAGGTAGACCAGTGGTTAGAGTGTAGAGGAGGCAGGTAGACCAGTGGTTAGAGTGTAGAGGAGGCAGGTATCCTAGTGGTTAGAGTGTAGAGGAGGCAGGTAGCCTAGTGGTTAGAGTGTAGAGGAGGCAGGTAGACCAGTGGTTAGAGTGTAGAGGAGGCAGGTAGACCAGTGGTTAGAGTGTAGAGGAGGCAGGTAGACCAGTGGTTAGAGTGTAGAGGAGGCAGGTATCCTAGTGGTTAGAGTGTAGAGGAGGCAGGTAGACCAGTGGTTAGAGTGTAGAGGAGGCAGATAGCCTAGTGGTTAGAGTGTAGAGGAGGCAGGTAGCCTAGTGGTTAGAGTGTAGAGGAGGTAGGTAGCCTAGTGGTTAGAGTGTAGAGGAGGCAGGTAGCCTAGTGGTTAGAGTGTAGAGGAGGCAGGTAGACCAGTGGTTAGAGTGTAGAGGAGGCAGGTAGACCAGTGGTTAGAGTGTAGAGGAGGCAGGTAGACCAGTGGTTAGAGTGTAGAGGAGGTAGGTAGCCTAGTGGTTAGAGTGTAGAGGAGGCAGGTAGCCTAGTGGTTAGAGTGTAGAGGAGGCGGGTATCCTAGTGGTTAGAGTGTAGAGGAGGCAGGTAGCTTAGTGGTTAGAGTGTAGAGGAGGCAGGTAGACCAGTGGTTAGAGTGTAGAGGAGGTAGGTAGCCTAGTGGTTAGAGTGTAGAGGAGGCAGGTAGCCTAGTGGTTAGAGTGTAGAGGAGGCGGGTATCCTAGTGGTTAGAGTGTAGAGGAGGCAGGTAGCTTAGTGGTTAGAGTGTAGAGGAGGCAGGTAGACCAGTGGTTAGAGTGTAGAGGAGGCAGGTAGACCAGTGGTTAGAGTGTAGAGGAGGCGGGTATCCTAGTGGTTAGAGTGTAGAGGAGGCAGGTAGCCTAGTGGTTAGAGTGTAGAGGAGGCGGGTATCCTAGTGGTTAGAGTGTAGAGGAGGCAGGTAGCCTAGTGGTTAGAGTGTAGAGGAGGCGGGTATCCTAGTGGTTAGAGTGTAGAGGAGGCAGGTAGCCTAGTGGTTAGAGTGTAGAGGAGGCAGGTAGACCAGTGGTTAGAGTGTAGAGGAGGCAGGTAGACCAGTGGTTAGAGTGTAGAGGAGGCAGGTAGCCTAGTGGTTAGAGTGTAGAGGAGGCAGGTAGACGAGTGGTTAGAGTGTAGAGGAGGCAGGTATCCTAGTGGTTAGAGTGTAGAGGAGGCAGGTAGACCAGTGGTTAGAGTGTAGAGGAGGCAGGTAGCCTAGTGGTTAGAGTGTAGAGGAGGCAGGTAGCCTAGTGGTTAGAGTGTAGAGGAGGTAGGTAGCCTAGTGGTTAGAGTGTAGAGGAGGCAGGTAGCCTAGTGGTTAGAGTGTAGAGGAGGCAGGTAGACCAGTGGTTAGAGTGTAGAGGAGGCAGGTAGACCAGTGGTTAGAGTGTAGAGGAGGCAGGTAGACCAGTGGTTAGAGTGTAGAGGAGGTAGGTAGCCTAGTGGTTAGAGTGTAGAGGAGGCAGGTAGCCTAGTGGTTAGAGTGTAGAGGAGGCAGGTAGACTAGTGGTTAGAGTGTAGAGGAGGCAGGTAGACCAGTGGTTAGAGTGTAGAAGAGGCAGGTAGCCTAGTGGTTAGAGTGTAGAGGAGGCAGGTAGACCAGTGGTTAGAGTGTAGAGGAGGCAGGTAGCCTAGTGGTTAGAGTGTAGAGGAGGCAGGTAGACCAGTGGTTAGAGTGTAGAGGAGGCAGGTAGACCAGTGGTTAGAGTGTAGAGGAGGCAGGTAGACCAGTGGTTAGAGTGTAGAGGAGGCAGGTATCCTAGTGGTTAGAGTGTAGAGGAGGCAGGTAGACCAGTGGTTAGAGTGTAGAGGAGGCAGATAGCCTAGTGGTTAGAGTGTAGAGGAGGCAGGTAGCCTAGTGGTTAGAGTGTAGAGGAGGCAGGTAGACCAGTGGTTAGAGTGTAGAGGAGGCAGGTATCCTAGTGGTTAGAGTGTAGAGGAGGCAGGTAGCCTAGTGGTTAGAGTGTAGAGGAGGCAGGTAGACCAGTGGTTAGAGTGTAGAGGAGGCAGGTAGACCAGTGGTTAGAGTGTAGAGGAGGCAGGTAGACCAGTGGTTAGAGTGTAGAGGAGGCAGGTATCCTAGTGGTTAGAGTGTAGAGGAGGCAGGTAGACCAGTGGTTAGAGTGTAGAGGAGGCAGATAGCCTAGTGGTTAGAGTGTAGAGGAGGCAGGTAGCCTAGTGGTTAGAGTGTAGAGGAGGTAGGTAGCCTAGTGGTTAGAGTGTAGAGGAGGCAGGTAGCCTAGTGGTTAGAGTGTAGAGGAGGCAGGTAGACCAGTGGTTAGAGTGTAGAGGAGGCAGGTAGACCAGTGGTTAGAGTGTAGAGGAGGCAGGTAGACCAGTGGTTAGAGTGTAGAGGAGGTAGGTAGCCTAGTGGTTAGAGTGTAGAGGAGGCAGGTAGCCTAGTGGTTAGAGTGTAGAGGAGGCGGGTATCCTAGTGGTTAGAGTGTAGAGGAGGCAGGTAGCTTAGTGGTTAGAGTGTAGAGGAGGCAGGTAGACCAGTGGTTAGAGTGTAGAGGAGGTAGGTAGCCTAGTGGTTAGAGTGTAGAGGAGGCAGGTAGCCTAGTGGTTAGAGTGTAGAGGAGGCGGGTATCCTAGTGGTTAGAGTGTAGAGGAGGCAGGTAGACCAGTGGTTAGAGTGTAGAGGAGGCAGGTATCCTAGTGGTTAGAGTGTAGAGGAGGCAGGTAGACCAGTGGTTAGAGTGTAGAGGAGGCAGATAGCCTAGTGGTTAGAGTGTAGAGGAGGCAGGTAGCCTAGTGGTTAGAGTGTAGAGGAGGTAGGTAGCCTAGTGGTTAGAGTGTAGAGGAGGCAGGTAGCCTAGTGGTTAGAGTGTAGAGGAGGCAGGTAGACCAGTGGTTAGAGTGTAGAGGAGGCAGGTAGACCAGTGGTTAGAGTGTAGAGGAGGCAGGTAGACCAGTGGTTAGAGTGTAGAGGAGGTAGGTAGCCTAGTGGTTAGAGTGTAGAGGAGGCAGGTAGCCTAGTGGTTAGAGTGTAGAGGAGGCGGGTATCCTAGTGGTTAGAGTGTAGAGGAGGCAGGTAGCTTAGTGGTTAGAGTGTAGAGGAGGCAGGTAGACCAGTGGTTAGAGTGTAGAGGAGGTAGGTAGCCTAGTGGTTAGAGTGTAGAGGAGGCAGGTAGCCTAGTGGTTAGAGTGTAGAGGAGGCGGGTATCCTAGTGGTTAGAGTGTAGAGGAGGCAGGTAGCTTAGTGGTTAGAGTGTAGAGGAGGCAGGTAGACCAGTGGTTAGAGTGTAGAGGAGGCAGGAAGACCAGTGGTTAGAGTGTAGAGGAGGCGGGTATCCTAGTGGTTAGAGTGTAGAGGAGGCAGGTAGCCTAGTGGTTAGAGTGTAGAGGAGGCGGGTATCCTAGTGGTTAGAGTGTAGAGGAGGCAGGTAGCCTAGTGGTTAGAGTGTAGAGGAGGCGGGTATCCTAGTGGTTAGAGTGTAGAGGAGGCAGGTAGCCTAGTGGTTAGAGTGTAGAGGAGGCAGGTAGACCAGTGGTTAGAGTGTAGAGGAGGCAGGTAGACCAGTGGTTAGAGTGTAGAGGAGGTGGGTATCCTAGTGGTTAGAGTGTAGAGGAGGCAGGTAGCCTAGTGGTTAGAGTGTAGAGGAGGCAGGTAGACCAGTGGTTAGAGTGTAGAGGAGGCAGGTTATTAGAGTGTAGAGGAGGCAGGTAGACCAGTGGTTAGAGTGTAGAGGAGGTAGGTAGCCTAGTGGTTAGAGTGTAGAGGTGGCAGGTAGTCTAGTGGTTAGAGTGAAGAGGAGGCAGGTAGCCTAGTGGTTAGAGTGTAGAGGTGGCAGGTAGCCTAGTGGTTAGAGTGTAGAGGTGGCAGGTAGTCTAGTGGTTAGAGTGTAGAGGAGGTAGGTAGCCTAGTGGTTAGAGTGTAGGGGAGGCAGGTATCCTAGTGGTTAGAGTGTAGAGGAGGCAGGTAGACCAGTGGTTAGAGTGTAGAGGAGGCAGGTAGACCAGTGGTTAGAGTGTAGAGGAGGCAGGTATCCTAGTGGTTAGAGTGTAGAGGAGGCAGGTAGCCTAGTGGTTAGAGTGTAGAGGAGGCAGGTAGACCAGTGGTTAGAGTGTAGAGGAGGCAGGTAGACCAGTGGTCAGAGTGTAGAGGAGGCAGGTAGACCAGTGGTTAGAGTGTAGAGGAGGCAGGTATCCTAGTGGTTAGAGTGTAGAGGAGGCAGGTAGACCAGTGGTTAGAGTGTAGAGGAGGCAGATAGCCTAGTGGTTAGAGTGTAGAGGAGGCAGGTAGCCTAGTGGTTAGAGTGTAGAGGAGGTAGGTAGCCTAGTGGTTAGAGTGTAGAGGAGGCAGGTAGCCTAGTGGTTAGAGTGTAGAGGAGGCAGGTAGACCAGTGGTTAGAGTGTAGAGGAGGCAGGTAGACCAGTGGTTAGAGTGTAGAGGAGGCAGGTAGACCAGTGGTTAGAGTGTAGAGGAGGTAGGTAGCCTAGTGGTTAGAGTGTAGAGGAGGCAGGTAGCCTAGTGGTTAGAGTGTAGAGGAGGCGGGTATCCTAGTGGTTAGAGTGTAGAGGAGGCAGGTAGCTTAGTGGTTAGAGTGTAGAGGAGGCAGGTAGACCAGTGGTTAGAGTGTAGAGGAGGTAGGTAGCCTAGTGGTTAGAGTGTAGAGGAGGCAGGTAGCCTAGTGGTTAGAGTGTAGAGGAGGCGGGTATCCTAGTGGTTAGAGTGTAGAGGAGGCAGGTAGCTTAGTGGTTAGAGTGTAGGGAGGCAGGTAGACCAGTGGTTAGAGTGTAGAGGAGGCAGGTAGACCAGTGGTTAGAGTGTAGAGGAGGCGGGTATCCTAGTGGTTAGAGTGTAGAGGAGGCAGGTAGCCTAGTGGTTAGAGTGTAGAGGAGGCGGGTATCCTAGTGGTTAGAGTGTAGAGGAGGCAGGTAGCCTAGTGGTTAGAGTGTAGAGGAGGCGGGTATCCTAGTGGTTAGAGTGTAGAGGAGGCAGGTAGCCTAGTGGTTAGAGTGTAGAGGAGGCAGGTAGACCAGTGGTTAGAGTGTAGAGGAGGCAGGTAGCCTAGTGGTTAGAGTGTAGAGGAGGCAGGTAGACCAGTGGTTAGAGTGTAGAGGAGGCAGGTAGACCAGTGGTTAGAGTGTAGAGGAGGCAGGTAGCCTAGTGGTTAGAGTGTAGAGGAGGCAGGTAGACGAGTGGTTAGAGTGTAGAGGAGGCAGGTAGACCAGTGGTTAGAGTGTAGAGGAGGCAGGTTATTAGAGTGTAGAGGAGGCAGGTAGACCAGTGGTTAGAGTGTAGAGGAGGTAGGTAGCCTAGTGGTTAGAGTGTAGAGGTGGCAGGTAGTCTAGTGGTTAGAGTGAAGAGGAGGCAGGTAGCCTAGTGGTTAGAGTGTAGAGGTGGCAGGTAGCCTAGTGGTTAGAGTGTAGAGGTGGCAGGTAGTCTAGTGGTTAGAGTGTAGAGGAGGCAGGTAGCCTAGTGGTTAAAGTGTAGAGGAGGCAGGTATCCTCGTGGTTAGAGTGTAGAGGAGGTAGGTAGCCTAGTGGTTAGAGTGTAGGGGAGGCAGGTATCCTAGTGGTTAGAGTGTAGAGGAGGCAGGTAGACCAGGGGTTAGAGTGTAGAGGAGGCAGGTAGCCTAGTGGTTAGAGTGTAGAGGAGGCAGGTAGCCTAGTGGTTAGAGTGTAGAGGAGGCAGGTAGCCTAGTGGTTAGAGTGTAGAGGAGGCAGGTAGCCTAGTGGTTAGAGTGTAGAGGAGGCAGGTAGCCTAGTGGTTAGAGTGTAGAGGAGGCAGGTAGCCTAGTGGTTAGAGTGTAGAGGAGGCAGGTAGCCTAGTGGTTAGAGTGTAGAGGAGGCAGGTAGCCTAGTGGTTAGAGTGTAGAGGAGGCAGGTAGCCTAGTGGTTAGAGTGTAGAGGAGGCAGGTAGCCTAGTGGTTAGAGTGTAGAGGAGGCAGGTAGCCTAGTGGTTAGAGTGTAGAGGAGGCAGGTAGACCAGTGGTTAGAGTGTAGAGGAGGTAGGTAGCCTAGTGGTTAGAGTGTAGGGGAGGCAGGTATCCTAGTGGTTAGAGTGTAGAGGAGGCAGGTAGACCAGTGGTTAGAGTGTAGAGGAGGCAGGTAGCCTAGTGGTTAAAGTGTAGAGGAGGCAGGTATCCTAGTGGTTAGAGTGTAGAGGAGGCAGGTAGCCTAGTGGTTAGAGTGTAGAGGAGGCAGGTAGACCAGTGGTTAGAGTGTAGAGGAGGCAGGTAGACCAGTGGTTAGAGTGTAGAGGAGGTGGGTATCCTAGTGGTTAGAGTGTAGAGGAGGCAGGTAGCCTAGTGGTTAGAGTGTAGAGGAGGCAGGTAGACCAGTGGTTAGAGTGTAGAGGAGGCAGGTTATTAGAGTGTAGAGGAGGCAGGTAGACCAGTGGTTAGAGTGTAGAGGAGGTAGGTAGCCTAGTGGTTAGAGTGTAGAGGTGGCAGGTAGTCTAGTGGTTAGAGTGAAGAGGAGGCAGGTAGCCTAGTGGTTAGAGTGTAGAGGTGGCAGGTAGCCTAGTGGTTAGAGTGTAGAGGTGGCAGGTAGTCTAGTGGTTAGAGTGTAGAGGAGGCAGGTAGCCTAGTGGTTAAAGTGTAGAGGAGGCAGGTATCCTAGTGGTTAGAGTGTAGAGGAGGTAGGTAGCCTAGTGGTTAGAGTGTAGGGGAGGCAGGTATCCTAGTGGTTAGAGTGTAGAGGAGGCAGGTAGACCAGGGGTTAGAGTGTAGAGGAGGCAGGTAGCCTAGTGGTTAGAGTGTAGAGGAGGCAGGTAGCCTAGTGGTTAGAGTGTAGAGGAGGCAGGTAGCCTAGTGGTTAGAGTGTAGAGGAGGCAGGTAGCCTAGTGGTTAGAGTGTAGAGGAGGCAGGTAGCCTAGTGGTTAGAGTGTAGAGGAGGCAGGTAGCCTAGTGGTTAGAGTGTAGAGGAGGCAGGTAGCCTAGTGGTTAGAGTGTTGGACTTGTAACCGAAAGGTTGCCAGATTGAATCCCCGAGCTGACAAGGTAAAAATCTGTTGTTCTGTCCTTGAACAAGGCAGTTAACCCACTGTTCCTAGGCTGTCATTGAAAATAAGAATTTGTGACTGACTTGCCTAGTTAAATAAAATTGTAAAAATCTCCCTCCCCAACCGGAAACCATGCAAGGGGCTATCATTGTTCAGTAACATAGATGGAAAGCACTGAATATTAAAATTCATGCACCTCAAAACTCCTTTCGTAACTATGCCCTAGAAGCATTTAACTGCAGTGCACTCCCACATCATATGGAGGAATGTGTCTACCTGATTTAGGGGACAGTTGGGAAGGTGTCTACCTGATTTAGGGGACAGTTGGGAATGTGTCTACCTGATTTAGGGGACAGTTGGGAATTTGTCTACCTGATTTAGGGGACAGTTGGGAATGTGTCTACCTGATTTAGGGGACAGTTGGGAATGTGTCTACCTGATTTAGGGGACAGTTGGGAATTTGTCTACCTGATTTAGGGGACAGTTGGGAATGTGTCTACCTGATTTAGGGGACAGTTGGGAAGGTGTCTACCTGATTTAGGGGACAGTTGGGAATTTGTCTACCTGATTTAGGGGACAGTTGGGAATGTGTCTACCTGATTTAGGGGACAGTTGGGAATTTGTCTACTTTATTTAGGGGACAGTTGGGAAGGTGTCTACTTGATTTAGGGGACAGTTGGGAAGGTGTCTACTTGATTTAGGGGACAGTTGGGAATGTGTCTACCTGATTTAGGGGCCACAGTGACCCGTTGGGAATTGGGGCCAAACTCATGGTGAACCGGTTCCTTGGTGAAAAGCAGGTGGTTCGGGATACGGGATGCCAATACGGGATGCCAATATGGGATGCCAATACGGGATGCCAAGGTCATATGCTTCCAGATTTTGTTCCAATTAAATGGACGGATCAGAATCAATTAGATCTGTGGACTTTTTTTCCGTTAGTTGTCTCTGATTGAGCATCATTCTTAGGTAGCCTTTATTTAGTATGGTCAGGGCGTGAGTTGGGGTGGGCAGTCTATGTGTGTTTTTCTATGTTGGTGTCTGTGTGCGGCCTAGTATGGTTCTCAATCAGAGGCAGGTGTCGTTATTTGTCTCTGATTGAGCATCATTCTTAGGTAGCCTGGGTTTCACTTTTGAGTTGTGGGTGTTTGTTTCCGTGTGTTTGCTGCCACACGGTACTGTTTCAGTTTAGTTCGTTTCACGTTTATTGTTTTGTAGTGTTCAGTTTGTCTTTAAATAAACGTTAGAGACAATATAATAATAACCATTATAATAATAACCAAGTCCTGGACCTATAGACATTATAATAATAACCAAGATAATAATAACCAAGTCCTGGACCTATAGACAATATAATAATAACCAAGTCCTGGACCTATAGACAATATAATAATAACCAAGTCCTGGACCTATAGACAATATAATAACAACCAAGTCCTGGACCCATAGACAATATAATAACAACCAATATAATAATAACCAAGTCCTGGACCTATAGACAATATAATAATAACCAAGTCCTGGACCTATAGACAATATAATAATAACCAAGTCCTGGACCTATAGACAATAGAATAATAACCAAGTCCTGGACCATAGACAATATAATAATAACCAACTGAGTTACAGTTCATATTTGATTTGATTTATAAAAATTAATTAGGCCCTAATCTATGGATTTCACATGACTGGGCAGGGGCACAGTCACGGGTGGGCCCGGGAGTGCGTAGGCTCACCCACTGGGGATCCAGGCCCAGCCAATCAGAATGAGGTTTTTTCTTTCCACACAAAAGGGCTTTATCACAGAAACAAAAAGCCCTCAGTTTCCAGCAGACGAAGAAGAAGACAGATGTGGAGGTCCTGGGCTGACGTGGTTATACGTGGTCTGTGGTGGTGAGGCTGGTTGGACGCACTGATAAATTTTCTACAACGACGTTGGTAGAGAAATTAACAGTAGAGTATCAGGCAACAGTCAGCATGACAATTGAACGCTCCTCTCGTAACTCGATCTGTGGCATTGTGTTGTGTGACAAAACTGAACGTTTTAGAGTGGCCTTTTATAGTCCCCCCAGCACAAGGTGCACCTGTGTAATGATCATGCTGTTTAATCAGCTTCTTGATATGCCACACCTGTCAGGTGGATAGATCATCTTGTCAAAGGAGAAATGCTCACTGACAGGGATGTAAACAAAATTAGTGCACAACATTTTGCACTACTATAAACCATGGGGCGGCAGGGTAGCCTAGTGGCTAGAGTGTTGGACTAGTAACCGGAAGGTTGCAAGCTCAAACCCCCGACCTGACAAGGTAGAAATCTGTCGTTCTGCCCCCCAACAGGCAGTTAACCCACTGTTCCTACGCTGTCATCTTAACCTAGTTAAATAAAGGTAAAAAAATGTCCAGGTCTCAGGAACAAGTGTATACCACAAACCTGTGGTACTACACAATGCAGGACAAGAAATAAGCTATTTATATTAAATACACAGACATTGACTACTAACCTCAATGTGGAAGTAAGAGTTCCAAATAACACAAGTTATGACATCTCTCCTTTCATAGTGGTGCAGTATTTTGTCGGCCAAATGAGAGTTAGAGACATAAAGCCTAATTCTAGGTGCACCAACCACGGATCTGGGTTTCAGGGTCAAATGTGACAGTTCATGTGAGTTCAAATATTTTTGTAACAAGTTCTTACTACATAATGTAGTTGTATGATGGGGAGGGTGTACGGTACTCTGAACAGCGTACTGCAAACCAGACCTCAAGCAGGGGAGGGTGTACGGTACTCTGAACAGCGTACTGCAAACCAGACCTCAAGCAGGGGAGGGTGTACGGTACTCTGAACAGCGTACTGCAAACCAGACCTCAAGCAGGGGAGGGTGTACGGTACTCTGAACAGCGTACTGCAAACCAGACCTCAAGCAGGGGAGGGTGTACGGTACTCTGAACAGCGTACTGCAAACCAGACCTCAAGCAGGGGAGGGTGTACGGTACTCTGAACAGCGTACTGCAAACCAGACCTCAAGCAGGGAGGGTGTACGGTACTCTGAACAGCGTACTGCAAACCAGACCTCAAGCAGGGGAGGGTGTACGGTACTCTGAACAGCGTACTGCAAACCAGACCTCAAGCAGGGGAGGGTGTACGGTACTCTGAACGGCGTACTGCAAACCAGACCTCAAGCAGGGAGGGTGTACGGTACTCTGAACGGCGTACTGCAAACCAGACCTCAAGCAGGGGAGGGTGTACGGTACTCTGAACGGCGTACTGCAAACCAGACCTCAAGCAGGGGAGGGTGTACGGTACTCTGAACTGCGTACTGCAAACCAGACCTCAAGCAGGGGAGGGTGTACGATACTCTGAACAGCGTACTGCAAACCAGACCTCAAGCAGGGGAGGGTGTACGGTACTCTGAACAGCGGAGGGTGGATTGGACTCTGCTGACATGTGGGAAGGTAATGAAACTTGCTCTCTAATCTAGCGCTCAGTCGTGTTAACAATCTGTTGATATTTATATCTTGACGGAAAATCTTTGTTTTTTAATTTTTCCTATATTTTCTCTGCACTATTTCAGGATTCACCCTCCCTTAGACCAGGGTAGTGACAACACCCTCCCTTAGACCAGGGTAGTGACAACACCCTCCCTTAGACCAGGGTAGTGACAACACCCTCCCTTAGACCAGGGTAGTGACAACACCCTCCCTTAGACCAGGGTAGTAAACAACACACTCCCTTAAACCAGGGTAGTGACAACACCCCCCCCTTAGACCAGGGTAGTGACAACACCCTCCCTTAGACCAGGGTAGTAAACAACACCCTCCCTTAAACCAGGGTAGTGACAACACCCTCCCTTAGACCAGGGTAGTGACAACACCCTCCCTTAGACCAGAGTAGTGACAACACCCTCCCTTAGACCAGGGTAGTGAACAACACCCTCCCTTAGACCAGGGCAGTGACAACACCCTCCCTTAGACCAGGGTAGTGACAACACCCTCCCTTAGACCAGGGTAGTGACAACACCCTCCCTTAGACCAGGGTAGTGAACAACACCCTCCCTTAGACCAGGGCAGTGACAACACCCTCCCTTAGACCAGGGTAGTGACAGCACCCTCCCTTAGACCAGGGTAGTGACAACACCCTCCCTTAGACCAGAGTAGTGAACAACACCCTCCCTTAGACCAGGGCAGTGACAACACCCTCCCTTAGACCAGGGCAGTGACAACACCCTCCCTTAGACCAGGGTAGTGACAACACCCTCCCTTAGACCAGGGTAGTGAACAACACCCTCCCTTAGACCAGGGTAGTGACAGCACCCTCCCTTAGACCAGGGTAGTGACAACACCCTCCCTTAGACCAGGGCAGTGACAACACCCTCCCTTAGACCAGGGTAGTGACAACACCCTTCCTTAGACCAGGGTAGTGACAACACCCTCCCTTAGACCAGGGTAGTGACAACACCCTCCCTTAGACCAGGGTAGTGAACAACACCCTCCCTTAGACCAGGGTAGTGAACAACACCACGGTTAGTGAGAGAGCGTGACGGCAAGTCAAAGAGACACAGAGACCAAGACAATGAAGTCTGAGTCTGTGAGCAGAGGATCTCTATAATTTTCCTTCTAAAGGTGGATGGCATGTCCATATCTACATAACTATATCACTGCTAATACTACAGAACTATATCACCGCTAATACTACAGAACTATATCACTGCTACCACTACAGAACTATATCACTGCTAATACTACAGAACTATATCACTGGTATTACTATAGAACTATATCACTGCTAATACTACAGAACTATATCACTGCTATTACTATAGAACTATATCAATGCTATTACTATAGAACTATATCACTGCTAATACTACAGAACTATATCACTGCTAATACTACAGAACTATATCACTGCTAATACTACAGAACTATATCACTGCTAATACTACAGAACTATATCACTGCTAATACTACAGAACTATATCACTGCTAATACTACAGGACTATATCACTGCTAATACTGCAGAACTATATCACTGCTAATACTACAGAACTATATCACTGCTAATACTACATGACTATATCACTGCTAATACTGCAGAACTATATCACTGCTAATACTACAGAACTATATCACTGTTAATACTAAAGAACTATATCACTGCTAATACTACAGAACTATATCACTGCTAATACTACAGAACTATATCACCGCTAATACTACAGAACTATATCACCGCTAATACTACAGGACTATATCACTGCTAATACTACAGAACTATATCACTGCTAATACTACAGAACTATATCACCGCTAAAACTACAGAACTATATCACTGTTAATACTAAAGAACTATATCACTGCTAATACTACAGAACTATATCACTGCTAATACTACATGACTATATCACTGCTAATACTGCAGAACTATATCACTGCTAATACTACAGAACTATATCACTGTTAATACTAAAGAACTATATCACTGCTAATACTACAGAACTATATCACTGCTAATACTACAGAACTATATCACCGCTAATACTACAGAACTATATCACCGCTAATACTACAGAACTATATCACCGCTAATACTACAGGACTATATCACTGCTAATACTACAGAACTATATCACTGCTAATACTACAGAACTATATCACTGCTAATACTACATGACTATATCACTGTTACCACTACAGGACCATACCACTACATATCTACATGACTATACCACTGCTACCACTACATATCTACATGACTATATCACTGCTACCACTACATATCTACATGACTATATCACTGTTACCACTACATGACTATATCACTGCTACCACTACATATCTACATGACTATACCACTGCTACCACTCCATATCTACATGACTATACCACTGTTACCACTACATATCTACATGACTATATCACTGCTTCCACTACATGACTATATCACTGCTACCACTACATATCTACATGACTATATCACTGCTACCACTCCATATCTACATGACTATATCACTGCTTCCACTACATGACTATATCACTGCTACCACTACATATCTACATGACTATATCACTGCTACCACTCCATATCTACATGACTATACCACTGCTACCACTACATGACTATATCACTGCTACCACTACATATCTACATGACTATATCACTGCTACCACTACATGACTATATCACTGCTACCACTACATATCTACATGACTATATCACTGCTACCACTACATATCTACAGGACTATATCACTGTTACCACTACATATCTACATGACTATATCACTGTTACCACTACATATCTACATGACTATATCACTGTTTCCACTACATATCTACATGACTATATCACTGCTACCACTACAGGACTATATCACTGTTACCACTACAGGACTATATCACTGTTACCACTACATATCTACATGACTATATCACTGTTACCACTACATGACTATATCACTGTTACCACTACATATCTACATGACTATATCACTGTTACCACTACATATCTACATGACTATATCACTGTTACCACTACATATCTACATGACTATATCACTGTTACCACTACATATCTACATGACTATATTACTGCTACCACTACATATCTACATGACTATATCACTGTTACCACTACATATCTACATGACTATATCACTGTTACCACTACATATCTACATGACTATATCACTGCTACCACTACATATCTACAAGACTATATCACTGTTACCACTACATATCTACATGACTATATCACTGTTACCACTACATATCTACATGACTATATCACTGTTACCACTACATATCTACATGACTGTACCACTGTTACCACTACAGGACTATATCACTGCTACCACTACAGGACTATATCACTGTTACCACTACATATCTACATGACTATATCACTGTTACCACTACAGGACTATATCACTGTTACCACTACATATCTACATGACTATATCACTGTTACCACTACATATCTACAAGACTATATCACTGTTACCACTACAGGACTATATCACTGTTACCACTACATATCTACATGACTATATCACTGTTACCACTACATATCTACAAGACTATATCACTGTTACCACTACATATCTACAGGACTATATCACTGTTACCACTACATATCTACAAGACTATATCACTGCTACCACTACAGGACTATATCACTGTTACCACTACAGGACTATATCACTGTTACCACTACATATCTACATGACTATATCACTGCTACCACTACAGGACTATATCACTGTTACCACTACATATCTACATGACTATATCACTGCTACCACTACATATCTACAAGACTATATCACTGTTACCACTACATATCTACATGACTATATCACTGCTACCACTACATATCTACAGGACTATATCACTGCTACCACTACAGGACTATATCACTGCTACCACTACATGACTATATCACTGTTACCACTACATATCTACATGACTATATCACTGTTACCACTACATATCTACATGACTATATCACTGCTACCACTACAGGACTATATCACTGTTACCACTACATATCTACATGACTATATCACTGTTACCACTACATATCTACATGACTATATCACTGTTACCACTACAGGACTATATCACTGTTACCACTACATATCTACATGACTATATCACTGTTACCACTACATATCTACATGACTATATCACTGTTACCACTACATATCTACATGACTATATCACTGCTACCACTACAGGACTATATCACTGTTACCACTACAGGACTATATCACTGTTACCACTACAGGACTATATCACTGTTACCACTACATATCTACATGACTATATCACTGTTACCACTACATATCTACATGACTATATCACTGTTACCACTACAGGACTATATCACTGTTACCACTACATATCTACATGACTATATCACTGTTACCACTACATATCTACATGACTATATCACTGTTACCACTACATATCTACAGGACTATATCACTGCTACCACTACAGGACTATATCACTGTTACCACTACATATCTACAGGACTATATCACTGTTACCACTACATATCTACATGACTATATCACTGTTACCACTACATATCTACATGACTATATCACTGTTACCACTACAGGACTATATCACTGTTACCACTACATATCTACATGACTATATCACTGTTACCACTACATATCTACATGACTATATCACTGTTACCACTACATATCTACATGACTATATCACTGTTACCACTACATATCTACATGACTATATCACTGTTACCACTACATATCTACATGACTATATCACTGTTACCACTACATATCTACATGACTATACCACTGTTACCACTACAGGACTATATCACTGTTACCACTACATATCTACAGGACTATATCACTGCTACCACTACATATCTACATGACTATATCACTGTTACCACTCCATATCTACATGACTATATCACTGTTACCACTACATATCTACATGACTATATCACTGTTACCACTACATATCTACAGGACTATATCACTGTTACCACTACATATCTACATGACTATATCACTGTTACCACTACATATCTACATGACTATATCACTGTTACCACTACATATCTACATGACTATATCACTGTTACCACTACATATCTACATGACTATATCACTGTTACCACTCCATATCTACATGACTATATCACTGTTACCACTACATATCTACAGGACTATATCACTGTTACCACTACATATCTACATGACTATATCACTGTTACCACTACATATCTACATGACTGTACCACTGTTACCACTACAGGACTATATCACTGCTACCACTACAGGACTATATCACTGTTACCACTACATATCTACATGACTATATCACTGTTACCACTACAGGACTATATCACTGTTACCACTACATATCTACATGACTATATCACTGTTACCACTACATATCTACAAGACTATATCACTGTTACCACTACAGGACTATATCACTGTTACCACTACATATCTACATGACTATATCACTGTTACCACTACATATCTACAAGACTATATCACTGTTACCACTACAGGACTATATCACTGTTACCACTACATATCTACAAGACTATATCACTGCTACCACTACAGGACTATATCACTGTTACCACTACAGGACTATATCACTGTTACCACTACATATCTACATGACTATATCACTGCTACCACTACAGGACTATATCACTGTTACCACTACATATCTACATGACTATATCACTGCTACCACTACATATCTACAAGACTATATCACTGTTACCACTACATATCTACATGACTATATCACTGCTACCACTACATATCTACATGACTATATCACTGCTACCACTACATATCTACATGACTATATCACTGTTACCACTACATATCTACATGACTATATCACTGTTACCACTACATATCTACATGACTATATCACTGTTACCACTACATATCTACATGACTATATCACTGTTACCACTACAGGACTATATCACTGTTACCACTACATATCTACATGACTATATCACTGTTACCACTACATATCTACATGACTATATCACTGTTACCACTACATATCTACATGACTATATCACTGCTACCACTACAGGACTATATCACTGTTACCACTACAGGACTATATCACTGTTACCACTACAGGACTATATCACTGTTACCACTACATATCTACATGACTATATCACTGTTACCACTACATATCTACATGACTATATCACTGTTACCACTACAGGACTATATCACTGTTACCACTACATATCTACATGACTATATCACTGTTACCACTACATATCTACAGGACTATATCACTGTTACCACTACAGGACTATATCACTGTTACCACTACATATCTACATGACTATATCACTGTTACCACTACATATCTACATGACTATATCACTGTTACCACTACAGGACTATATCACTGTTACCACTACATATCTACATGACTATATCACTGTTACCACTACATATCTACATGACTATATCACTGTTACCACTACATATCTACATGACTATATCACTGTTACCACTACATATCTACATGACTATATCACTGTTACCACTACATATCTACATGACTATATCACTGTTACCACTACATATCTACATGACTATACCACTGTTACCACTACAGGACTATATCACTGTTACCACTACATATCTACAGGACTATATCACTGCTACCACTACATATCTACATGACTATATCACTGTTACCACTCCATATCTACATGACTATATCACTGTTACCACTACATATCTACATGACTATATCACTGTTACCACTACATATCTACAGGACTATATCACTGTTACCACTACATGACTATATCACTGTTACCACTACATGACTATATCACTGTTACCACTACATATCTACATGACTATATCACTGTTACCACTACAGGACTATATCACTGTTACCACTACATATCTACATGACTATATCACTGTTACCACTACATATCTACATGACTATACCACTGTTACCACTACAGGACTATATCACTGTTACCACTACATATCTACAGGACTATATCACTGTTACCACTACATATCTACATGACTATATCACTGTTACCACTACAGGACTATATCACTGTTACCACTACATATCTACATGACTATATCACTGTTACCACTACATATCTACAGGACTATATCACTGTTACCACTACATATCTACATGACTATATCACTGCTACCACTACATATCTACATGACTATATCACTGCTACCACTACAGGACTATATCACTGTTACCACTACAGGACTATATCACTGTTACCACTACATATCTACAGGACTATATCACTGCTACCACTACATATCTACATGACTATATCACTGTTACCACTACATATCTACATGACTATATCACTGCTACCACTACAGGACTATATCACTGTTACCACTACATATCTACATGACTATATCACTGTTACCACTACATATCTACATGACTATATCACTGTTACCACTACATATCTACAGGACTATATCACTGTTACCACTACATATCTACAGGACTATACCACTGCTACCACTACATATCTACATGACTATATCACTGCTACCACTACAGGACTATATCACTGTTACCACTACATATCTACATGACTATATCACTGCTACCACTACATATCTACAGGACTATACCACTGTTACCACTACATATCTACATGACTATATCACTGTTACCACTACATGACTATATCACTGTTACCACTACATATCTACATGACTATATCACTGCTACCACTACATATCTACAGGACTATATCACTGTTACCACTACATATCTACATGACTATATCACTGTTACCACTACATATCTACATGACTATATCACTGTTACCACTACATATCTACATGACTATATCACTGCTACCACTACATATCTACATGACTATATCACTGCTACCACTACATATCTACATGACTATATCACTGCTACCACTACATATCTACATGACTATATCACTGTTACCACTACATATCTACATGACTATACCACTGCTACCACTACATATCTACAGGACTATATCACTGTTACCACTACATATCTACATGACTATATCACTGTTACCACTACAGGACTATACCACTGCTACCACTACATATCTACATGACTATATCACTGCTTCCACTACAGGACTATATCACTGCTACCACTACATATCTACATGACTATATCACTGTTACCACTACATATCTACATGACTATACCACTGCTACCACTACATATCTACAGGACTATATCACTGTTACCACTACATATCTACATGACTATATCACTGTTACCACTACAGGACTATACCACTGCTACCACTACATATCTACATGACTATATCACTGCTTCCACTACAGGACTATATCACTGCTACCACTACATATCTACATGACTATACCACTGTTACCACTACATATCTACATGACTATATCACTGTTACCACTACATATCTACATGACTATATCACTGCTACCACTACATATCTACATGACTATATCACTGTTACCACTACAGGACTATATCACTGTTACCACTACAGGACTATATCACTGTTACCACTACATATCTACATGACTATATCACTGTTACCACTACATATCTACATGACTATATCACTGTTACCACTACATATCTACATGACTATATCACTGCTACCACTACATATCTACATGACTATATCACTGCTTCCACTACAGGACTATATCACTGTTACCACTACATATCTACATGACTATATCACTGCTACCACTACATATCTACAGGACTATATCACTGTTACCACTACATATCTACATGACTATATCACTGCTTCCACTACAGGACTATATCACTGTTACCACTACATATCTACATGACTATATCACTGTTACCACTACATATCTACATGACTATATCACTGCTTCCACTACAGGACTATATCACTGTTACCACTACATATCTACAGGACTATATCACTGTTACCACTACATATCTACATGACTATATCACTGCTACCACTACATATCTACATGACTATTTCACTGTTACCACTACATGACTATATCACTGTTACCACTACATATCTACATGACTATATCACTGTTACCACTACAGGACTATATCACTGTTACCACTACATATCTACATGACTACATCACTGCTACCACTACATATCTACATGACTATATCACTGTTACCACTACAGGACTATATCACTGTTACCACTACATATCTACATGACTATATCACTGTTACCACTACATATCTACATGACTATATCACTGTTACCACTACATATCTACAGGACTATATCACTGTTACCACTACAGGACTATATCACTGCTACCACTACATATCTACATGACTATATCACTGTTACCACTACAGGACTATATCACTGTTACCACTACATATCTACATGACTATATCACTGTTACCACTACATATCTACATGACTATATCACTGTTACCACTACATATCTACATGACTATATCACTGTTACCACTACAGGACTATATCACTGTTACCACTACATATCTACATGACTATATCACTGTTACCACTACATATCTACATGACTATATCACTGCTACCACTACATATCTACATGACTATATCACTGTTACCACTACAGGACTATATCACTGTTACCACTACATATCTACATGACTATATCACTGTTACCACTACATATCTACATGACTATACCACTGTTACCACTACATATCTACATGACTATATCACTGCTACCACTACATATCTACATGACTATATCACTGTTACCACTACAGGACTATATCACTGTTACCACTACATATCTACAGGACTATATAACTGTTACCACTACATATCTACATGACTATATCACTGTTACCACTACATATCTACAGGACTATATCACTGCTACCACTACAGGACTATATCACTGTTACCACTACATATCTACATGACTATATCACTGTTACCACTACATATCTACATGACTATATCACTGCTACCACTACATATCTACATGACTATATCACTGCTACCACTACATATCTACAGGACTATATCACTGCTACCACTACATATCTACATGACTATATCACTGCTACCACTACATATCTACATGACTATATCACTGTTACCACTACATATCTACATGACTATATCACTGTTACCACTACAGGACTATACCACTGTTACCACTACATATCTACATGACTATATCACTGCTACCACTACATATCTACATGACTATATCACTGTTACCACTACAGGACTATATCACTGTTACCACTACATATCTACATGACTATATCACTGTTACCACTACATATCTACATGACTATATCACTGTTACCACTACATATCTACATGACTATATCACTGCTACCACTACATATCTACAGGACTATATCACTGTTACCACTACATATCTACATGACTATATCACTGCTACCACTACATATCTACATGACTATACCACTGTTACCACTACAGGACTATATCACTGCTACCACTACATGACTATATCACTGTTACCACTACATATCTACATGACTATATCACTGCTACCACTACATATCACCATGACTATACCACTGTTACCACTACAGGACTATATCACTGTTACCACTACAGGACTATATCACTGTTACCACTACATATCTACATGACTATATCACTGCTACCACTACATATCTACATGACTATATCACTGCTACCACTACATATCTACATGACTATACCACTGCTACCACTACATATCTACATGACTATATCACTGCTACCACTACATATCTACAGGACTATATCACTGTTACCACTACATATCTACATGACTATATCACTGCTACCACTACATATCTACATGACTATATCACTGTTACCACTACATGACTATATCACTGTTACCACTACAGGACTATATCACTGTTACCACTACATATCTACATGACTATATCACTGTTACCACTACATGACTATATCACTGTTACCACTACATATCTACATGACTATATCACTGTTACCACTACATATCTACAGGACTATATCACTGTTACCACTACATATCTACATGACTATATCACTGTTACCACTACATGACTATATCACTGTTACCACTACATATCTACAGGACTATATCACTGCTACCACTACATATCTACATGACTATACCACTGCTACCACTACATATCTACATGACTATATCACTGTTACCACTACATATCTACAGGACTATATCACTGTTACCACTACATATCTACATGACTATATCACTGTTACCACTACATATCTACATGACTATATCACTGCTACCACTACAGGACTATATCACTGTTACCACTACATATCTACATGACTATATCACTGCTACCACTACATATCTACATGACTATATCACTGTTACCACTACATATCTACATGACTATATCACTGCTACCACTACATATCTACATGACTATATCACTGCTACCACTACATATCTACATGACTATATCACTGTTACCACTACAGGACTATATCACTGTTACCACTACAGGACTATATCACTGCTACCACTACATATCTACATGACTATATCACTGTTACCACTACATATCTACAGGACTATATCACTGTTACCACTACATATCTACATGACTATATCACTGTTACCACTACAGGACTATATCACTGCTACCACTACATATCTACAGGACTATATCACTGCTACCACTACAGGACTATACCACTGTTACCACTACATATCTACAGGACTATATCACTGTTACCACTACATATCTACATGACTATATCACTGTTACCACTACATATCTACATGACTATATCACTGTTACCACTACATGACTATATCACTGTTACCACTACATGACTATATCACTGTTACCACTATGGGACTATATCACTGTTACCACTACATATCTACAGGACTATATCACTGTTACCACTACATATCTACATGACTATATCACTGCTACCACTACATATCTACAGGACTATATCACTGTTACCACTACAGGACTATATCACTGTTACCACTACATATCTACATGACTATACCACTGCTACCACTACATATCTACAGGACTATATCACTGCTACCACTACATATCTACATGACTATATCACTGCTACCACTACAGGACTATATCACTGTTACCACTACAGGACTATATCACTGTTACCACTACATATCTACATGACTATATCACTGCTACCACTACATGACTATATCACTGTTACCACTACATGACTATATCACTGTTACCACTACATATCTACATGACTATATCACTGCTACCACTACAGGACTATATCACTGTTACCACTACAGGACTATATCACTGTTACCACTACATATCTACATGACTATATCACTGTTACCACTACATGACTATATCACTGTTACCACTACATGAAAATCTTTGTTTTTTAATTTTTCCTATATTTTCTCTGCACTATTTCAGGATTCACCCTCCCTTAGACCAGGGTAGTGACAACACCCTCCCTTAGACCAGGGTAGTGAAAACACCCTCCCTTAGACCAGGGTAGTGACAACACCCTCCCTTAGACCAGGGTAGTGACAACACCCTCCCTTAGACCAGGGCAGTGACAACACCCTCCCTTAGACCAGGGTAGTGACAACACCCTCCCTTAGACCTGGGTAGTGACAACACCCTCCCTTAGACCAGGGTAGTGACAGCACCATCCCTTACACCAGGGTAGTGACAACACCCTCCCTTAGACCAGAGTAGTGAACAACACCCTCCCTTAGACCAGGGCAGTGACAACACCCTCCCTTAGACCAGGGTAGTGACAACACCCTCCCTTAGACCAGGGTAGTGACAACACTCTCCCTTAGACCAGGGCAGTGACAACACCCTCCCTTAGACTAGGGCAGTGACAACACCCTCCCTTAGACCAGGGTAGTGACAACACCCTCCCTTAGACCAGGGTAGTGAACAACACCCTCCCTTAGACCAGGGCAGTGACAACACCCTCCCTTAGACCAGGGTAGTGACAACACCCTCCCTTAGACCAGGGTAGTGACAACACCCTCCCTTAGACCAGGGTAGTGAACAACACCCTCCCTTAGACCAGAGTAGTGACAACACCCTCCCTTAGACCAGGGTAGTGACAACAGCCTCCCTTAGACCAGGGTAGTGACAACACCCTCCCTTAGACCTGGGTAGTGACAACACCCTCCCTTAGACCAGGGTAGTGACAACACCCTCCCTTAGACCAGGGTAGTGAACAACACCCTCCCTTAGACCAGGGTAGTGACAACACCCTCCCTTAGACCAGGGCAGTGACAACACCCTCCCTTAAACCAGGGTAGTGACAACACCCTCCCTTAGACCAGGGTAGTGACAACACCCTCCCTTAGACCAGAGCAGTGACTGCTAATAATACAGGACTATATCACTGCTAATACTACAGGACTATATCACTGTTACCACTACATATCTACAGGACTATATCACTGTTACCACTACAGGACTATATCACTGTTACCACTACATATCTACATGACTATATCACTGTTACCACTACAGGACTATATCACTGTTACCACTACAGGACTATATCACTGTTACCACTACAGGACTATATCACTGTTACCACTACATATCTACATGACTATATCACTGTTACCACTACAGGACTATATCACTGTTACCACTACAGGACTATATCACTGTTACCACTATGGGACTATATCACTGCTACCACTACATATCTACATGACTATATCATTGTTACCACTACATATCTACATGACTATATCACTGTTACCACTACATATCTACATGACTATATCACTGCTACCACTACATATCTACATGACTATATCACTGTTACCACTACAGGACTATATCACTGTTACCACTACAGGACTATATCACTGTTACCACTACATATCTACAGGACTATATCACTGTTACCACTCCATATCTACAGGACTATATCACTGTTACCACTACAGGACTATATCACTGTTACCACTACATGACTATATCACTGTTACCACTACAGGACTATATCACTGTTACCACTACATATCTACATGACTATACCACTGTTACCACTACATATCTACATGACTATATCACTGTTACCACTACATATCTACAGGACTATATCACTGCTACCACTACAGGACTATATCACTGTTACCACTACAGGACTATATCACTGTTACCACTATGGGACTATATCACTGCTACCACTACATATCTACATGACTATATCACTGTTACCACTACATATCTACAGGACTATATCACTGTTACCACTACATGACTATATCACTGTTACCACTACATGACTATATCACTGCTACCACTACATGACTATATCACTGCTACCACTACATGACTATATCACTGTTACCACTACATGACTATATCACTGCTACCACTACATATCTACATGACTATATCACTGCTAATACTACAGGACTATATCACTGTTACCACTACATATCTACATGACTATATCACTGTTACCACTACATATCTACAGGACTATATCACTGCTACCACTACAGGACTATATCACTGTTACCACTACATGACTATATCACTGTTACCACTACATGACTATATCACTGTTACCACTACATATCTACAGGACTATATCACTGCTAATACTACAGGACTATATCACTGTTACCACTACATATCTACATGACTATATCACTGTTACCACTACATATCTACAGGACTATATCACTGCTACCACTACAGGACTATATCACTGTTACCACTACATGACTATATCACTGTTACCACTACATGACTATATCACTGTTACCACTACATATCTACATGACTATATCACTGTTACCACTACATATCTACAGGACTATATCACTGCTACCACTACAGGACTATATCACTGTTACCACTACATGACTATATCACTGTTACCACTACATGACTATATCACTGCTACCACTACAGGACTATATCACTGCTACCACTACATAGCTACAGGACTATATCACTGTTACCACTACATATCTATAGGACTATATCACTGCTACCACTACATATCTACATGACTATATCACTGCTAATACTACAGGACTATATCACTGTTACCACTACATATCTACATGACTATATCACTGTTACCACTACATATCTACAGGACTATATCACTGCTACCACTACAGGACTATATCACTGCTACCACTACATAGCTACAGGACTATATCACTGTTACCACTACATATCTATAGGACTATATCACTGCTAATACTACAGGACTATATCACTGTTACCACTACATATCTACATGACTATATCACTGCTAATACTACAGGACTATATCACTGTTACCACTACATATCTACAGGACTATATCACTGTTACCACTACAGGACTATATCACTGTTACCACTACATATCTACATGACTATATCACTGTTACCACTATGGGACTATATCACTGCTACCACTACATATCTACATGACTATACCACTGCTACCACTACATAGCTACAGGACTATATCACTGCTACCACTACATATCTACAGGACTATATCACTGCTACCACTACAGGACTATATCACTGTTACCACTACAGGACTATATCACTGTTACCACTACATATCTACATGACTATATCACTGTTACCACTACATATCTACATGACTATATCACTGTTACCACTACATATCTACATGACTATATCACTGTTACCACTACATATCTACATGACTATATCACTGCTACCACTACAGGACTATATCACTGTTACCACTACAGGACTATATCACTGTTACCACTACAGGACTATATCACTGCTACCACTACATGACTATATCACTGTTACCACTACATATCTACATGACTATATCACTGTTACCACTACATATCTACATGACTATATCACTGCTACCACTACAGGACTATATCACTGTTACCACTACATATCTACATGACTATATCACTGCTACCACTACAGGACTATATCACTGTTACCACTACAGGACTATATCACTGTTACCACTACAGGACTATATCACTGCTACCACTACATGACTATATCACTGTTACCACTACATATCTACAGGACTATATCACTGCTACCACTACATATCTACATGACTATATCACTGCTACCACTACAGGACTATATCACTGTTACCACTACATGACTATATCACTGTTACCACTATGGGACTATATCACTGTTACCACTACAGGACTATATCACTGTTACCACTACAGGACTATATCACTGTTACCACTACATATCTACATGACTATATCACTGCTACCACTACATATCTACATGACTATATCACTGCTACCACTACAGGACTATATCACTGTTACCACTACATGACTATATCACTGTTACCACTATGGGACTATATCACTGTTACCACTACAGGACTATATCACTGTTACCACTACATGACTATATCACTGTTACCACTATGGGACTATATCACTGTTACCACTACAGGACTATATCACTGTTACCACTACAGGACTATATCACTGTTACCACTACAGGACTATATCACTGCTACCACTACAGGACTATATCACTGTTACCACTACAGGACTATATCACTGCTACCACTACAGGACTATATCACTGCTACCACTACAGGACTATATCACTGTTACCACTACAGGACTATATCACTGTTACCACTACAGGACTATATCACTGCTACCACTACATGACTATATCACTGCTACCACTACATATCTACATGACTATATCACTGTTACCACTACATATCTACAGGACTATATCACTGCTACCACTACAGGACTATATCACTGTTACCACTACAGGACTATATCACTGTTACCACTACATATCTACATGACTATATCACTGCTACCACTACATGACTATATCACTGCTACCACTACATATCTACATGACTATACCACTGCTATCCCTTTCCTTACTACAGGTCTATAGCACTGCTACACACTGACAAGTCAAGGTGCTCTCTATATATGATTACTACATGTAAGTATTGTATTTATCCCCTGTTAGGGGTATAGGCTAATCCAGTCCCTGTAAAGGCTAACAGATAGCTAACCCACCTCCTGCTACAGCTAACAGCTCATTAACACAGCCCCTGCTATCGCTAATAGCTAGCTAACCTAGCCCCTGCTATGGCTAACAGCTAGCTAATCCAGCCCCTGCTATGGCTAATAGCTACCTAACCTATCCCCTGCAATGGCTAATAGCTAGCTAACCCAGCCCCTGCTATGGCTAATAGCTAGCTAACCCAGCCCCTGCTACGACTAACAGCTAACTAACCCAGTCTCTGCTATGGCTAACAGCTAGCTAACCCAGCCCCTGCTACGACTAACAGCTTACTAACCCAGCCCCTGCTACGACTCACAGCTAGCTAACCCAGCCCCTGCTATGGCTAACAGCTAGCTAACCCAGCCCCTGCTACGACTAACAGCTAACTAACCCAGTTCCTGCTACGACTAACAGCTAGCCAACCCAGCCCCTGCTACGACTAACAGCTATCTAACCCAGCCCCTGCTACGGCTAACAGCTAGCTAACCCAGCCCCTGCTACGACTAACAGCTAACTAACCCAGTTCCTGCTACGACTAACAGCTAGCTAACCCAGCCCCTGCTACGACTAACAGCTAGCTAACCCAGCCCCTGCTACGACTAACAGCTAGCTAACCCAGCCCCTGCTATGGCTAACAGCTAGCTAACCCAGCCCCTGCTACGACTAACAGCTAACTAACCCAGTTCCTGCTACGACTAACAGCTAGCTAACCCAGCCCCTGCTACGACTAACAGCTAGCTAACCCAGCCCCTGCTATGACTAACAGCTAGCTAACCCAGACACTGCTACGACTAACAACTAGCTAACCAAGCCCCTGCTATGGCTAACAGCTAGCTAACCCAGCCCCTGCTACGACTCACAGCTAGCTAACCCAGTTCCTGCTACGACTAACAGCTAGCTAACCCAGCCACTGCTACGACTAACAGCTAGCTAACCCAGTTCCTGCTACGATAACAGCTAGCTAACCCAGCCCCTGCTACGACTAACAGCTAGCTAACCCAGCCCCTGCTATGGCTAACAGCTAGCTAACCCAGCCCCTGCTACGACTAACAGCTAACTAACCCAGTTCCTGCTACGACTAACAGCTAGCTAACCCAGCCCCTGCTACGACTAACAGCTAGCTAACCCAGCCCCTGCTATGACTAACAGCTAGCTAACCCAGACACTGCTACGACTAACAGCTAGCTAACCAAGCCCCTGCTATGGCTAACAGCTAGCTAACCCAGCCCCTGCTACGACTAACAGCTAGCTAACCCAGCCCCTGCTACGACTAACAGCTAGCTAACCCAGCCCCTGCTACGACTAACAGCTAGATAACCCAGTTCCTGCTACGACTAACAGCTAGCTAACACAGCCCCTGCTACGACTCACAGCTAGCTAACCCAGCCCCTGCTACTACTAATTGCTAGCTAATCCAGCCCCTGCTATGGCTAACAGCTAGCTAACCCAGCCCCTGCTACGACTAACAGCTAACTAACCCAGTTCCTGCTACGACTAACAGCTAGCCAACCCAGCCCCTGCTACGACTAACAGCTATCTAACCCAGCCCCTGCTATGACTAACAGCTAGCTAACCCAGACACTGCTACGACTAACAACTAGCTAACCAAGCCCCTGCTATGGCTAACAGCTAGCTAACCCAGCCCCTGCTACGACTCACAGCTAGCTAACCCAGTTCCTGCTACGACTAACAGCTAGCTAACCCAGCCACTGCTACGACTAACAGCTAGCTAACCCAGTTCCTGCTACGACTAACAGCTAGCTAACCCAGCCCCTGCTACGACTAACAGCTAGCTAACCCAGCCCCTGCTATGGCTAACAGCTAGCTAACCCAGCCCCTGCTACGACTAACAGCTAACTAACCCAGTTCCTGCTACGACTAACAGCTAGCTAACCCAGCCCCTGCTACGACTAACAGCTAGCTAACCCAGCCCCTGCTATGACTAACAGCTAGCTAACCCAGACACTGCTACGACTAACAGCTAGCTAACCAAGCCCCTGCTATGGCTAACAGCTAGCTAACCCAGCCCCTGCTACGACTAACAGCTAGCTAACCCAGCCCCTGCTACGACTAACAGCTAGCTAACCCAGCCCCTGCTACGACTAACAGCTAGCTAACCCAGTTCCTGCTACGACTAACAGCTAGCTAACACAGCCCCTGCTACGACTCACAGCTAGCTAACCCAGCCCCTGCTACTACTAATTGCTAGCTAATCCAGCCCCTGCTATGGCTAACAGCTAGCTAACCCAGCCCCTGCTACGACTAACAGCTAACTAACCCAGTTCCTGCTACGACTAACAGCTAGCCAACCCAGCCCCTGCTACGACTAACAGCTATCTAACCCAGCCCCTGCTACGGCTAACAGCTAGCCAACCCAGCCCCTGCTACGACTAACAGCTAACTAACCCAGTTCCTGCTACGACTAACATCTAGCTAACCCAGCCCCTGCTATGACTAACAGCTAGCTAACCCAGACACTGCTACGACTAACAGCTAGCTAACCCAGCCCCTGCTATGGCTAACAGCTAGCTAACCCAGCCCCTGCTACGACTAACAGCTAGCTAACCCAGCCCCTGGGTTAGTCTCTGCTATGGCTAACAGCTAGCTAACACAGCCCCTGCTACGACTCACAGCTAACTAACCCAGTCTCTGCTATGGCTAACAGCTAGCTAACCCAGACACTCACTTAACATGGCTTATGAATACATATGCCAAATACAAAACTTAATTGTCTGTGAAAAATAATAAAACATTTCAAAGAAAACATTGAGGCTGTCAGCCACTGTCAGCAATTGCTTAACCCACAAATATTAAAATGTGTGGTTTGGACTGAGAGTCTTGTGATCTGCTGAGCAGCTGTAGGAATGTATGTATATTGAGTCCCCAATGGCATCCTATTCTCTACATAGTGCACTTATCTGTGCCCATGGGCCCTGGTAAAAAAAAGTAGTGCACTATATACAGATGTAGGAGATTAATTTGAACAGTATTTTATTGCTTAGAATGTTCCTGCATGGAAATTATTTACATGAATTCACTGTAGGCTACATTAATTTACTGAAAACCAGCTGTTCTATTGCAAGTATTTCGCTTTTCATGTTGCCTACTTGTGTCCAGCTAATCACCTAACCACTGATCAAGCAATATTATGGACTAAACGATCAAATCCTGTTGCTGTCTGATTATTTTGCTGCAACAATACTGGTCAAATTAAGATCCAACATCGGTAGGTAATAGGGTGCCATTTGGGACATACGTTAGTTCTCCCTCTCGGTGATAGAAGAAGAAGAAGAAGATAGATAAATCAATAGAATAAACTGTAGTACTGGCAGAAATGGAGAGCTCAGCCCTCAACAATATATAAACATATCATTTCATTAAAGAATGAGTTCTGTTTGTGTATGGTTGAAATTACAGGGAACATGGATTCAGATTGTAGCATTGGGTTACTCTGTTCGGGAACCAAACCTATAACCCCCCCAATACTCAACTGGCAGACCGCGGTTCGTATCCGTACTCAGTCGGGCTTCTACCCCTGGTATAATATAAACACACATAAGACATGGATAAATGTGTAGATCGGCAAGAAATTAGCTTTAAAACTGGACAATTTTCTCTCCGGCCAACAAGAGGGGTTCCTAGGTGGGATGTCTTGTCAACAATTTAAAAAGCTCCAATCCATCCCACAAGTATTAACTGTTGAGTAAAATGTTATCGGCAAGTTAGCCAAACTGACAGAAAATTACATCTGGCTTGTCCCCTGACCATACATCTGACCTGTCCCCTGACCATACATCTGACCTGTCCCCTGACCATACATCTGGCCTGTCCCCTGACCATACATCTGGCCTGTCCCCTGACCATACATCTGATGCATGTCCCCAGACCATGCATCAGCTAGTTAAGTTAAATCTGCCGTTCTGCCCCTGAACAAGGTAGTTAACCCCAACTGTTCCCCGGTAGGCCGTCATTATAAATAAGAATTTGTTCTTCACTGACTTGCCTCGTTAAATAAAGGTTGAAGAAAGGTTCAATAAAATAAAGAAAATCTTTTAGAACAAGCTACATCCAATCCAGCAATATACTACACAACCAGACGAGGTCAGTCAGCTACCAGACACTAAACTACACAACCAGACTAGGTCAGTCAGCTACCCTGCTAACTAAACAAGGGCCAGTTAGTTAAAGCGGCAATCAGCAGTTGAAACAATAACAACGCGTCTTACCCACCTACGTGTTTGGTTAAATGCTGAGGGACGGGGCTGGAGAAATGTGACCTCTCAAATCCAAAGACAGAGCTATGGATGCAAGGACTGACCATCCATGGTATTAAAATTATAGTTATTAGAGGTCGACCAATTGTGATCTTTCAACGCCGATACCGATGCCGATTATTGGAGAACCAAAAAAGCCGCTACCGATTAATCGGACGATTTTTATACATATATTTGTAATGATGACTATTACAACAATACTGAATGAACAACGAACACTTTTATTTTAACTTAATATAATACATAAATAAAATCTATTTAGTCTCAAATAAATAATGAAACCTGTTAAATTTGGTTTAAATAATGCAAAAACACAGTGTTGGAGAAGAAAGTAAAAGTGCAATATGTGCCATGTAAGAAAGCTAACGTTTCAGTTCCTTGCTCAGAACATGAGAACATATGAAAGCTGGTGGTTCCTTTTAACATGAGTCTTCAATATTCCCAGGTAATAAGTTTTAGGTTGTAGTTATTATAGGAATTATTACGCGTCAACTACTTCTCTCTATACCGTTTGTATTTCATATAGCTTTGACTATTGGATGTTCTTATAGGCACGAGCCTAATCTCGGGAGTTGATGAACAGTAAACAGAGCTGACAAACATTGATAAGAGCTGCTGGCAAACACAGTAAAGTGCTGTTTGAATGAATGCTTAGGAGCCTGCTGCTGCCTACCACCGCTCAGTCAGACTGCTCTACCAAATCATAGACTTAGTTATAATAACACACAGCCTTTGGTCATTGACATGGTAAAATCCTGAAACTATAATTTAGAAAATAAAACGTTTATTCTTTCAGTGAAATACTGAACCGCTCCGTATTTTATCGAACGAACCCTAAGTCTAAATATTGCTGTTACATTGCACAACCTTCAATGTTATGTCAATTATGTTAATTAAGGTCTTTGTTAGGAATAAATGGACTTCACACAGTTCACAACGAGCCAGGCGGCCCAAACTGCTGCATATACCCTGACTGCTCCATATACCCAAACTGCTGCATATACCCTGACTGCTCCATATACCCTGACTGCTGCATATACCCTGACTGCTCCATATACCCTGACTGACTCCATATACCCTGACTGACTCCATATACCCTGACTGCTGCATATACCCTGACTGACTCCATATACCCTGACTGACTCCATATACCCTGACTGCTCCATATACCCTGACTGCTCCATATACCCTGACTGCTCCATATACCCTGACTGACTCCATATACCCTGACTGACTCCATATACCCTGACTGCTGCATATACCCTGACTGACTCCATATACCCTGACTGCTCCATATACCCTGACTGCTCCATATACCCTGACTGACTCCATATACCCTGACTGCTCCATATACCCTGACTGCTCCATATACCCTGACTGCTCCATATACCCTGACTGCTGCATATACCCTGACTGCTGCATATACCCTGACTGCTCCATATACCCTGACTGCTCCATATACCCTGACTGCTGCATATACCCTGACTGCTGCATATACCCTGACTGCTCCATATACCCTGACTGACTGCATATACCCTGACTGCTCCATATACCCTGACTGACTCCATATACCCTGACTGCTCCATATACCCTGACTGCTCCATATACCCTGACTGCTGCATATACCCTGACTGACTGCATATACCCTGACTGCTGCATATACCCTGACTGCTCCATATACCCTGACTGATCCATATACCCTGACTGCTCCATATACCCTGACTGATCCATATACCCTGACTGCTCCATATACCCTGACTGATCCATATACCCTGACTGACTCCATATACCCTGACTGCTGCATATACCCTGACTGCTGCATATACCCTGACTGACTCCATATACCCTGACTGCTGCATATACCCTGACTGACTGCATATACCCTGACTGACTCCATATACCCTGACTGCTCCATATACCCTGACTGACTCCATATACCCTGACTGCTGCATATACCCTGACTGACTCCATATACCCTGACTGCTCCATATACCCTGACTGCTCCATATACCCTGACTGCTGCATATACCCTGACTGCTGCATATACCCTGACTGACTGCATATACCCTGACTGCTCCATATACCCTGACTGCTCCATATACCCTGACTGCTGCATATACCCTGACTGACTCCATATACCCTGACTGCTCCATATACCCTGACTGCTCCATATACCCTGACTGCTGCATATACCCTGACTGCTGCATATACCCTGACTGACTCCATATACCCTGACTGACTCCATATACCCTGACTGACTCCATATACCCTGACTTGTCCATATACCCTGACTGATCCATATACCCTGACTGCTCCATATACCCTGACTGATCCATATACCCTGACTGCTCCATATACCCTGACTGATCCATATACCCTGACTGCTCCATATACCCTGACTGATCCATATACCCTGACTGACTCCATATACCCTGACTGCTGCATATACCCTGACTGCTGCATATACCCTGACTGCTGCATATACCCTGACTGACTCCATATACCCTGACTGACTCCATATACCCTGACTGACTCCATATACCCTGACTGATCCATATACCCTGACTGCTCCATATACCCTGACTGCACGGAATGCAAGAGAAGTGACACAATTTCCCTAATTATAAGAAATTTGTGTTCGCAGGCAATATTAACTAAATATGCAGGTTTGAAAGTATATACTTGTGTACTGATTTTAAAGAAAGGCATTGATGTTTATAGTACATTTGTGGAACGAATGTGCTTTTTTTCGTGAATCTGCTTTTGTTAAATCATCACCCGTTTGGGGAAGTTGAAGTAGGCTGTGATTCGATGATAAATTAACAGGCACCACTTTGATTATATGCAACGCAGGACAAGCTAGTTAACCTCGTAATATCATCAACCATGTGTAGTTAACTAGTGATTATGTGAAGATTGATTGTTTTTTTAATAAGATAAGTTTAATGCTGGCTAGCAACTTACCGTGACTCCTTGCAGCCACAAGGTCCATTTGATGCTGCCCTCACATAACAGGTGGTCAGCCTGCCACGCAGTCTCCTCGTGGATTAAAATGCAATCGGCCATAATCGGCGACCAGAAAACCCGATTACCGAATGTTATGAAAACAGGAAATCAGCCAGTAATAATGATTGGCCATGCCGATTAATCGGCGACCTCTAATAGGTATATATGTGATGCGGTGCGACAAGCTGAACTAAGCTCTTGTGGCATTAATAAGACCATTTCTTCAAACATCAATGGGTACGCATAATAAATGGGTACGCATAATAAATGTATCAGTACAAAAATGGATGTAGCAACTACAGATTGCCCCTTTAGGTATAGAACACCAGGCTAGATCAGACTGCTGTAGAACACCAGGCTAGATCAGACTGCTGTAGAACACCAGGCTAGATCAGACTGCTGTAGAACACCAGGCTAGATCAGACTGCTGTAGAACACCAGGCTAGATCAGACTGCTGTAGAACGCCAGGCTAGATCAGACTGCTGTAGAACGCCAGGCTAGATCAGACTGCTGTAGAACGCCAGGCTAGATCAGACTGCTGTAGAACGCCAGGCTAGATCAGACTGCTGTAGAACACCAGGCTAGATCAGACTGCTGTAGAACACCAGGCTAGATCAGACTGCTGTAGAACACCAGGCTAGATCAGACTGCTGTAGAACACCAGGCTAGATCAGACTGCTGTAGAACACCAGGCTAGATCAGACTGCTGTAGAACACCAGGCTAGATCAGACTGCTGTAGAACACCAGGCTAGATCAGACTGCTGTAGAACACCAGGCTAGATCAGACTGCTGTAGAACACCAGGCTAGATCAGACTGCTGTAGAACACCAGGCTAGTTCAGACTGCTGTAGAACACCAGGCTAGATCAGACTGCTGTAGAACACCAGGCTAGATCAGACTGCTGTAGAACACCAGGCTAGATCAGACTGCTGTAGAACACCAGGCTAGATCAGACTGCTGTAGAACACCAGGCTAGTTCAGACTGCTGTAGAACACCAGGCTAGATCAGACTGCTGTAGAACGCCAGGCTAGTTCAGACTGCTGTAGAATGCCAGGCTAGATCAGACTGCTGTAGAACGCCAGGCTAGATCAGACTGCTGTAGAACACCAGGCTAGTTCAGACTGCTGTAGAACACCAGGCTAGATCAGACTGCTGTAGAACACCAGGCTAGATCAGACTGCTGTAGAACACCAGGCTAGATCAGACTGCTGTAGAACACCAGGCTAGATCAGACTGCTGTAGAACGCCAGGCTAGATCAGACTGCTGTAGAACGCCAGGCTAGATCAGACTGCTGTAGAACGCCAGGCTAGATCAGACTGCTGTAGAACACCAGGCTAGATCAGACTGCTGTAGAACGCCAGGCTAGATCAGACTGCTGTAGAACACAAGGCTAGATCAGACTGCTGTAGAACACCAGGCTAGATCAGACTGCTGTAGAACACCAGGCTAGATCAGACTGCTGTAGAACACCAGGCTAGATCAGACTGCTGTAGAACACCAGGCTAGATCAGACTGCTGTAGAACACCAGGCTAGATCAGACTGCTGTAGAACACCAGGCTAAATCAGACTGCTGTAGAACACCAGGCTAGATCAGACTGCTGTAGAACACCAGGCTAGATCAGACTGCTGTAGAACACCAGGCTAGATCAGACTGCTGTAGAACACCAGGCTAGATCAGACTGCTGTAGAACGCCAGGCTAGATCAGACTGCTGTAGAACACCAGGCTAGATCAGACTGCTGTAGAACACCAGGCTAGATCAGACTGCTGTAGAACACCAGGCTAGATCAGACTGCTGTAGAACACCAGGCTAGATCAGACTGCTGTAGAACACCAGGCTAGATCAGACTGCTGTAGAACACCAGGCTAGATCAGACTGCTGTAGAACACCAGGCTAGATCAGACTGCTGTAGAACACCAGGCTAGTTCAGACTGCTGTAGAACACCAGGCTAGATCAGACTGCTGTAGAACACCAGGCTAGATCAGACTGCTGTAGAACACCAGGCTAGATCAGACTGCTGTAGAACACCAGGCTAGATCAGACTGCTGTAGAACACCAGGCTAGTTCAGACTGCTGTAGAACACCAGGCTAGATCAGACTGCTGTAGAACACCAGGCTAGTTCAGACTGCTGTAGAACGCCAGGCTAGATCAGACTGCTGTAGAACGCCAGGCTAGATCAGACTGCTGTAGAACACCAGGCTAGTTCAGACTGCTGTAGAACACCAGGCTAGATCAGACTGCTGTAGAACACCAGGCTAGATCAGACTGCTGTAGAACACCAGGCTAGATCAGACTGCTGTAGAACACCAGGCTAGTTCAGACTGCTGTAGAACGCCAGGCTAGATCAGACTGCTGTAGAACACCAGGCTAGATCAGACTGCTGTAGAACACCAGGCTAGTTCAGACTGCTGTAGAACACCAGGCTAGATCAGACTGCTGTAGAACACCAGGCTAGATCAGACTGCTGTAGAACACCAGGCTAGATCAGACTGCTGTAGAACACCAGGCTAGATCAGACTGCTGTAGAACACCAGGCTAGATCAGACTGCTGTAGAACACCAGGCTAGATCAGACTGCTGTAGAACGCCAGGCTAGATCAGACTGCTGTAGAACACCAGGCTAGTTCAGACTGCTGTAGAACACCAGGCTAGATCAGACTGCTGTAGAACACCAGGCTAGATCAGACTGCTGTAGAACACCAGGCTAGATCAGACTGCTGTAGAACACCAGGCTAGATCAGACTGCTGTAGAACGCCAGGCTAGATCAGACTGCTGTAGAACACCAGGCTAGATCAGACTGCTGTAGAACACCAGGCTAGATCAGACTGCTGTAGAACACCAGGCTAGATCAGACTGCTGTAGAACACCAGGCTAGATCAGACTGCTGTAGAACACCAGGCTAGATCAGACTGCTGTAGAACACCAGGCTAGATCAGACTGCTGTAGAACGCCAGGCTAGATCAGACTGCTGTAGAACACCAGGCTAGATCAGACTGCTGTAGAACGCCAGGCTGGATCAGACTGCTGTAGAACACCAGGCTGGATCAGACTGCTGTAGAACACCAGGCTAGATCAGACTGCTGTAGAACACCAGGCTGGATCAGACTGCTGTAGAACACCAGGCTAGATCAGACTGCTGTAGAACACCAGGCTAGATCAGACTGCTGTAGAACACCAGGCTAGATCAGACTGCTGTAGAACGCCAGGCTAGATCAGACTGCTGTAGAACGCCAGGCTAGATCAGACTGCTGTAGAACACCAGGCTAGATCAGACTGCTGTAGAACACCAGGCTAGATCAGACTGCTGTAGAACACCAGGCTAGATCAGACTGCGGTAGAACACCAGGCTAGATCAGACTGCTGTAGAACACCAGGCTAGATCAGACTGCTGTAGAACACAAGGCTAGATCAGACTGCTGTAGAACACCAGGCTAGATCAGACTGCTGTAGAACACCAGGCTAGATCAGACTGCTGTAGAACACCAGGCTAGATCAGACTGCTGTAGAACACCAGGCTAGATCAGACTGCTGTAGAACACCAGGCTAGATCAGACTGCTGTAGAACACCAGGCTAAATCAGACTGCTGTAGAACACCAGGCTAGATCAGACTGCTGTAGAACACCAGGCTAGATCAGACTGCTGTAGAACACCAGGCTAGATCAGACTGCTGTAGAACACCAGGCTAGATCAGACTGCTGTAGAACGCCAGGCTAGATCAGACTGCTGTAGAACACCAGGCTAGATCAGACTGCTGTAGAACACCAGGCTAGATCAGACTGCTGTAGAACGCCAGGCTAGATCAGACTGCTGTAGAACGCCAGGCTAGATCAGCCTGCTGTAGAACGCCAGGCTAGATCAGACTGCTGTAGAACACCAGGCTGGATCAGACTGCTGTAGAACACCAGGCTAGATCAGACTGCTGTAGAACACCAGGCTGGATCAGACTGCTGTAGAACACCAGGCTAGATCAGACTGCTGTAGAACACCAGGCTGGATCAGACTGCTGTAGAACACCAGGCTAGATCAGACTGCTGTAGAACGCCAGGCTAGATCAGACTGCTGTAGAACGCCAGGCTAGATCAGACTGCTGTAGAACACCAGGCTAGATCAGACTGCTGTAGAACGCCAGGCTAGATCAGACTGCTGTAGAACACCAGGCTAGATCAGACTGCTGTAGAACACCAGGCTAGATCAGACTGCTGTAGAACACCAGGCTAGATCAGACTGCTGTAGAACACCAGGCTAGATCAGACTGCTGTAGAACACCAGGCTAGATCAGACTGCTGTAGAACACCAGGCTAGATCAGACTGCTGTAGAACACCAGGCTAGATCAGACTGCTGTAGAACACCAGGCTAGATCAGACTGCTGTAGAACACCAGGCTAGATCAGACTGCTGTAGAACACCAGGCTAGATCAGACTGCTGTAGAACACCAGGCTAGATCAGACTGCTGTAGAACACCAGGCTAGATCAGACTGCTGTAGAACACCAGGCTAGATCAGACTGCTGTAGAACACCAGGCTAGATCAGACTGCTGTAGAACACCAGGCTAGTTCAGACTGCTGTAGAACACCAGGCTAGATCAGACTGCTGTAGAACACCAGGCTAGATCAGACTGCTGTAGAACACCAGGCTAGATCAGACTGCTGTAGAACACCGGGCTAGATCAGACTGCTGTAGAACACCAGGCTAGATCAGACTGCTGTAGAACGCCAGGCTAGATCAGACTGCTGTAGAACACCAGGCTAGATCAGACTGCTGTAGAACACCAGGCTAGATCAGACTGCTGTAGAACGCCAGGCTAGATCAGACTGCTGTAGAACACCAGGCTAGATCAGACTGCTGTAGAACACCAGGCTAGATCAGACTGCTGTAGAACACCAGGCTAGATCAGACTGCTGTAGAACACCAGGCTAGATCAGACTGCTGTAGAACACCAGGCTAGATCAGACTCCGTAGGACAACAGCAGCAGATCCTAAGCAGATATCCTCTGTGATTCAAGTCTGTATTTTTTTTCTTTTCTACAGTGACATCAAGTATCAATCTTTCAACCTCATTACTTTTCCTTCTGCCAGCCACCGTGGAGCCAGGAGCCAGGGGGAACCAGGGGTTTGCAAGGGGCTCTGGTGGACAGCCACCCGATAACAGTGTGCCTCGACTGGGACTGGCTCTGCCTCTGGGCCGAATAGCCTGGAGCTACTGGGACTGTCAGTGCTGGGATGTGAGTTCAACTGAACGTGTGTGTGTGCGTGTGTGTGTGTGTGTGCTTGAGTGGGGGGGGGTCTGCTGATGGGAGTTGAACTCCACAGCCTCCTCAGCTCCACTTCTCTTACCACTGTTATGTGGGGGCCTCCCTCAGCTCCACTTCTCTTACCACTGTTATGGGGGGGCTCCCTCAGCTCCACTTCTCTTACCACTGTTATGGGGGGGCCTCCCTCAGCTCTACTTCTCTTACCACTGTTATGGGGGGGCCTCCCTCAGCTCCACTTCTCTTACCACTGTTATGTGGGGGCCTCCTCAGCTCTACTTCTCTTACCACTGTTATGGGGGGGCCTCCCTCAGCTCCACTTCTCTTACCACTGTTATGGGGGGCCTCCTCAGCTCCACTTCCCTTACCACTGTTATGGGGGGGGCCTCCCTCAGCTCCACTTCTCTTACCACTGTTATGGGGGGGGGGCCTCCCTCAGCTCCACTTCTCTCACCACTGTTATGGGGGGGGCCTCCCTCAGCTCCACTTCTCTTACCACTGTTATGGGGGCCTCCCTCAGCTCCACTTCTCTCACCACTGTTATGTGGGGGGCCTCCCTCAGCTCCACTTCTCTTACCACTGTTATGGGGGGGGGTCCCTCAGCTCCACTTCTCTTACCACTGTTATGGGGGCCTCCTCAGCTCCACTTCTCTTACCACTGTTATGGGGGCCTCCCTCAGCTCCACTTCTCTTACCACTGTTATGGGGGGCCTCCCTCAGCTCCACTTCTCTTACCACTGTTATGGGGGGCTCCCTCAGCTCCACTTCTCTTACCACTGTTATGGGGGGGCCTCCTCAGCTCTACTTCTCTTACCACTGTTATGGGGGGGCCTCCCTCAGCTCCACTTCTCTTACCACTGTTATGTGGGGGGCCTCCCTCAGCTCTACTTCTCTTACCACTGTTATGGGGGGGGCCTCCCTCAGCTCCACTTCTCTTACCACTGTTATGGGGGCCTCCCTCAGCTCCACTTCCCTTACCACTGTTATGGGGGGGGGCCTCCCTCAGCTCCACTTCTCTTACCACTGTTATGGGGGGCCTCCTCAGCTCCACTTCTCTCACCACTGTTATGGGGGGGGGGGCCTCCCTCAGCTCCACTTCTCTTACCACTGTTATGGGGGGGGCCTCCCTCAGCTCCACTTCTCTCACCACTGTTATGTGGGGGGCCTCCCTCAGCTCCACTTCTCTTACCACTGTTATGGGGGGGGGGCTCCTCAGCTCCACTTCTCTTACCACTGTTATGGGGGCCTCCCTCAGCTCCACTTCTCTTACCACTGTTATGGGGGCCTCCCTCAGCTCCACTTCTCTTACCACTGTTATGGGGGCCTCCCTCAGCTCCACTTCTCTTACCACTGTTATGGGGGGGCCTCCCTCAGCTCCACTTCTCTTACCACTGTTATGGGGGCCTCCCTCAGCTCCACTTCTCTTACCACTGTTATGGGGGCCTCCCTCAGCTCCACTTCTCTTACCACTGTTATGGGGGCCTCCCTCAGCTCCACTTCTCTTACCACTGTTATGGGGGGGGGCCTCCCTCAGCTCCACTTCTCTTACCACTGTTATGGGGGCCTCCTCAGCTCTACTTCTCTCACCACTGTTATGGGGGGGGCCTCCCTCAGCTCCACTTCTCTCACCACTGTTATGGGGGGGGGGCCTCCCTCAGCTCCACTTCTCTTACCACTGTTATGGGGGCCTCCCTCAGCTCCACTTCTCTTACCACTGTTATGGGGGGGGGCCTCCCTCAGCTCCACTTCTCTTACCACTGTTATGGGGGCTCCCTCAGCTCCACTTCTCTTACCACTGTTATGGGGGGGGGGCTCCCTCAGCTCCACTTCTCTTACCACTGTTATGTGGGGGGCCTCCCTCAGCTCCACTTCTCTTACCACTGTTATGGGGGGGCCTCCCTCAGCTCTACTTCTCTTACCACTGTTATGGGGGGGGGGCCTCCCTCAGCTCCACTTCTCTTACCACTGTTATGGGGGCCTCCCTCAGCTCCACTTCTCTTACCACTGTTATGGGGGGCTCCCTCAGCTCCACTTCTCTTACCACTGTTATGTGGGGGGGCTCCCTCAGCTCCACTTCTCTTACCACTGTTATGTGGGGGGCTCCCTCAGCTCCACTTCTCTTACCACTGTTATGGGGGGGGCCTCCCTCAGCTCCACTTCTCTCACCACTGTTATGGGGGGCTCCCTCAGCTCCACTTCTCTCACCACTGTTATGGGGGGCTCCTTCAGCTCCACTTCTCTCACCACTGTTATGGGGGGGGGGCCTCCCTCAGCTCCACTTCTCTTACCACTGTTATGGGGGGGGCTCCCTCAGCTCCACTTCTCTCACCACTGTTATGGGGGGGGCCTCCCTCAGCTCCACTTCTCTTACCACTGTTATGTGGGGGGGCCTCCCTCAGCTCCACTTCTCTTACCACTGTTATGGGGGGGGGCCTCCCTCAGCTCCACTTCTCTTACCACTGTTATGGGGGGCCTCCCTCAGCTCTACTTCTCTTACCACTGTTATGTGGGGGGGCCTCCCTCAGCTCCACTTCTCTCACCACTGTTATGGGGGCCTCCCTCAGCTCCACTTCTCTTACCACTGTTATGGGGGGGCCTCCCTCAGCTCCACTTCTCTTACCACTGTTATGGGGGCCTCCCTCAGCTCCACTTCTCTTACCACTGTTATGTGGGGGGCCTCCTCAGCTCTACTTCTCTTACCACTGTTATGGGGGGGGGCCTCCCTCAGCTCTACTTCTCTTACCACTGTTATGGGGGGGCCTCCCTCAGCTCCACTTCTCTTACCACTGTTATGGGGGCCTCCCTCAGCTCCACTTCTCTTACCACTGTTATGGGGGGCTCCCTCAGCTCCACTTCTCTCACCACTGTTATGGGGGGGGCCTCCCTCAGCTCCACTTCTCTTACCACTGTTATGGGGGGCCTCCCTCAGCTCCACTTCTCTCACCACTGTTATGGGGGGGGCCTCCCTCAGCTCCACTTCTCTTACCACTGTTATGCACCCCAGCCGTGGAAATGACATTCTTGAAATTACTGCTAATGCATAAGTGTGTGTGTGGGTTGGGGTGGGGGGCGTCGTGTGTACATGTGTGTGTGTGGGTTGGGGTGGGGGGCGTCGTGTGTGCATGTGTGTGTGTGTGGGTTGGGGTGGGGGGCGTCGTGTGTGTGCATGTGTGTGACTCACCAGAAAGGCTGAGAGACTGAAATCAAAAGGGGAAAAGTGATAGTTTGGGATCAGCTGTTTCCAACTGTTATCCTTCAGACGATACTAAACGGGGTGTTTCCAACTGTTATCCTTCAGATGTTACTAAACGGGCTGTTTCCAACTGTTATCCTTCAGACATTACTAAACGAGGTGTTTCCAACTGTTATCCTTCAGACGATACTAAACGGGGTGTTTCCAACTGTTATCCTTCAGATGTTACTAAACGGGCTGTTTCCAACTGTTATCCTTCAGATGTTACTAAACGGGGTGTTTCCAACTGTTATCCTTCAGATGTTACTAAATGGGCTGTTTCCAACTGTTATCCTTCAGACGATACTAAACGGGGTGTTTCCAACTGTTATCCTTCAGATGTTACTAAACGGGGTGTTTCCAACTGTTATCCTTCAGATGTTACTAAATGGGCTGTTTCCAACTGTTATCCTTCAGATGTTACTAAACGGGGTGTTTCCAACTGTAATACTTCAGACGATACTAAATGGGCTGTTTCCAACTGTTATCCTTCAGATGTTACTAAATGGGCTGTTTCCAACTGTTATCCTTCAGATGTTACTAAACGGGGTGTTTCCAACTGTTATCCTTCAGATGTTACTAAATGGGCTGTTTCCAACTGTTATCCTTCAGACGATACTAAACGGGGTGTTTCCAACTGTTATCCTTCAGATGTTACTAAATGGGCTGTTTCCAACTGTTATCCTTCAGATGTTACTAAACGGGGTGTTTCCAACTGTAATACTTCAAGCGATACTAAATGGGCTGTTTCCAACTGTTATCCTTCAGACGATACTAAACGGGCTCCAAGATACAACACTCTGAAACCCAAACAACATTAGGGCATATTTCTCACACCACTGACTGAGAGATAAACACACGCCAGTTTCCACATGATTCACTCTGGCAGAGAGCAAGCCAAGCCATCTGTCTGTGTCCCAAGTGGCAGCTTATTCTCCAGTAGTGCACTACTGTTGACCAGGGCCCATAGGGAATAGGCTGCCACTAAGGACATAGACTATGTCTCTGGCTGCATATCTCTAAAGGGGTCATCTTTAGAGAAATTCTCAAAATAGAGATAATAGTTGTGGCTCTATTTCATTTTTCAAAATATCACAGCTCAGGAGGGATTCTTGCAGTCTGAGTGTTTGAAAGTGGTGTCTCCTAGCTGTCTCCTGGGCTGAACAGAACACCTAGGTGGACCGGACAAGGCACATGTAAAGAACAGTCAGGGGTACCAGGGGTTAGAGTCAGGGGTTAGAGTCAGGGATACCAGGGGTTAGAGTCAGGGGTTAGAGTCAGGGGTACCAGGGGTTAGAGTCAAGTGTACCAGGGGTTAGAGTCAGGGGTTAGAGTCAGGGGTACCAGGAGTTAGAGTCAGGGGTACCAGGGGTTAGAGTCAGGGGTTAGAGTCAGGGATACCAGGGGTTAGAGTCAGGGGGTAGAGTCAGGGATACCAGGGGTTAGAGTCAGGGGTTAGAGTCAGGGATACCAGGGGTTAGAGTCAGGGATACCAGGGGTTAGAGTCATGGGTTAGAGTCAGGGATACCAGGGGTTAGAGTCAGGGGGTAGAGTCAGGGATACCAGGGATTAGTGTCAGGGGGTAGAGTCAGGGATACTAGGGGTTAGAGTCAGGGGTTAGAGTCAGGGGTACCAGGGGTTAGAGTCAGGAGTACCAGGGGTTAGAGTCAGGGATACCAGGGGTTAGAGTCAGGGATACCAGCGGTTAGAGTCAGGGGGTAGAGTCAGGGATACCAGGGGTTAGAGTCAGGAGTACCAGGGGTTAGAGTCAGGGGTACCAGGGGTTAGAGTCAGGGTTAGAGTCAGGGATACCAGGGGTTAGAGTCAGGGGTACCAGGGGTTAGAGTCAGGGATACCAGGGGTTTGTAGTCAGGGATACCAGCGGTTAGAGTCAGGGGATAGAGTCGGGGATACCAGGGGTTAGAGTCAGGGGTACCAGGGGTTAGAGTCAGGGATACCAAGGGTTAGAGTCAGGGGTTAGAGTCAGGGGTACCAGGGGTTAGAGTCAGGGGTACCAGGGGTTAGAGTCAGGGATACCAGCGGTTAGAGTCAGGGGGTAGAGTCAGGGATACCAGGGGTTAGAGTCAGGGGTACCAGGGGTTAGAGTCAGGGGTTAGAGTCAGGGATACCAGGGGTTAGAGTCAGGGGGTAGAGTCAGGGATACCAGGGGTTAGAGTCAGGGGTTAGAGTCAGGGATACCAGGGGTTACAGTCAGGGATACCAGGGGTTAGAGTCAGGGGTTAGAGTCAGGGATACCAGGGGTTAGAGTCAAGGGGTAGAGTCAGGGATACCAGGGGTTAGAGTCAGGGGTTAGAGTCAGGGGTACCATGGGTTAGAGTCAGGGGTACCAGGGGTTAGAATCAGGGATACCAGGGGTTAGAGTCAGGGATACCAGGGGTTAGAGTCAGGGGGTAGAGTCAAGGATACCAGGGGTTAGAGTCAGGGGTACCAGGGGTTAGAGTCAGGGGTACCAGGGGTTAGAGTCAGGGGTTAGAGTCAGGGATACCAGGGTTAAGAGTCAGGGGTACCAGGGGTTAGAGTCAGGGATACCAGCGGTTAGAGTCAGGGTGTAGAGTCGGGGATACCAGGGGTTAGAGTCAGGGGTACCAGGGGTTAGAGCCAGGGATACCAGGGGTTAGAGGCAGGGGTACCAGGGGTTAGAGTCAGGGGTTAGAGTCAGAGGTACCAGGGGTTAGAGTCAGGGGTACCAGGGGTTAGAGTCAGGGATACCAGCGGTTAGAGTCAGGGGGTAGAGTCAGGGATACCAGGGGTTAGAGTCAGGGTTACCAGGGGTTAGAGTCAGGGGTACCAGGGGTTAGAGTCAGGGGTACCAGGGGTTAGAGTCAGGGGTACCAGGGGTTAGAGTCAGGGATACCAGGGTTAGAGTAAGGGGTACCAGGGGTTCGAGTCAGGGATACCAGGGGTTAGAGGCAGGGGTACCAGGGGTTAGAGTCAGGGGTACCAGGGATTAGTCAGGGGTACCAGGGGTTAGAGTCAGGGGTACCAGGGGTTAGTGTCAGGGATACCAGGGGTTAGAGTCAGGGGTTAGAGTTAGGGATACCAGGGGTTAGAGTCAGGGGTACCAGGGGTTAGAGTCAGGGGTTAGAGTTAGGGATACCAGGGGTTAGAGTCAGGGGTACCAGGGGTTAGAGTCAGGGATACCAGGGGTTAGAGTCAGGGATACCAGGGGTTAGAGTCAGGGGTATCAGGGGTTAGAGTCAGGGATACCAGGGGTTAGAGTCAGGGGTTACAGTCAGGGATACCAGGGGTTAGAGTCAGGGGTACCAGGGGTTAGAGTCAGGGGTACCAGGGGTTAGAGTCAGGGGTTACAGTCAGGGATACCAGGGGTTAGAGTCAGGGGTACCAGGGGTTAGAGTCAGGGATACCAGGGGTTAGTCAGGGGTTACAGTCAGGGATACATGCCCCTCCAGAGGCATGAAGGGGCAGAATGAAGGGGCAGGTTACTGTTATAAACCTGCATGTCTTTGTTAAACCCTTCTCAACACCCACACCCCCGACACACACACACACACACACACACACACACACACACACACACACACACACACACACACACACACACACACACACACACACACACACACACACACACACACGCACACATACAGGTAACGTCATCCTCTCATGGCATCAGTTTCACACCTCTGGGAAGCAGCCCTTTAAAAGGAAGCAGCCCTTTAAAGTAAAACAGTGTTTTATAGCAGCAGTAACACACATGATTACTGATGCAAAGAGAACAGTGTGTACAAGTGGGAGGAGGGCAAGGCTGGCAAAACACAGAGAGAGAGAGAGACCTAACTCTCTAGAATGAGATTTGGCAGGAGTAGCCACAGCTCTCAACTCTCATCCCTCAGCTCTCAGCCCGCAGGTCTCATCTCTCAGCCCTCTGGTCTCAGGCCTCAGCCCTCTGGTCTCAGCCCTCAGCTCTCAGCCCTCAGCCCTCAGCCCTCACGTCTCAGCTCTCAGCCCTCAGGTCTCAGCCCTCAGCCCTCTGGTCTCAGCCCTCAACCCTCTGGTCTCAGGCCTCAGCCCTCTGGTCTCAGCCCTCAGCCCTCAGCCCTCACGTCTCAGCTCTCAGCCCTCTGGTCTCAGCCCTCAGCTCTCAGCCCTCTGGTCTCAGCCCTCTGGTCTCAGCCCTCAGCCCTCAGCCCGCTGGTCTCAGCCCTCAGCCCTCAGCCCTCAGGTCTCATCCCTCAGCTCTCAGCCCTCAGGTCTCATCCCTCAGCTCTCACGTCTCAGCTCTCAGCCCTCTGGTCTCAGCCCTCAGCCCTCTGGTCTCAGCTCTCAGCCCTCTGGTCTCAGCTCTCAGCCCTCTGGTCTCAGCCCTCAGCCCTCTGGTCTCAGCTCTCAGCCCTCAGCTCTCAGCCCTCTGGTCTCAGCCCTCAGCCCTCAGCTCTCAGCCCTCTGGTCTCAGCCCTCAGCCCTCTGGTCTCAGCTCTCAGCCCTCAGCCCTCAGCTCTCAGCCCTCAGCCCTCAGCTCTCAGCCCTCTGGTCTCAGCCCTCAGCCCTCTGGTCTCAGCCCTCTGGTCTCAGCCCTCAGCCCTCAGCCCTCAGCTCTCAGCCCTCTGGTCTCAGCCCTCAGCCCTCTGGTCTCAGCTCTCAGCCCTCAGCCCTCTGGTCTCAGCCCTCAGCTCTCAGCCCTCAGCTCTCAGCCCTCTGGTCTCAGCCCTCAGCTCTCAGCCCTCTGGTCTCAGCCCTCTGGTCTCAGCCCTCAGCTCTCAGCCCTCTGGTCTCAGCCCTCAGCCCTCTGGTCTCAGCTCTCAGCCCTCAGCCCTCTGGTCTCAGCCCTCAGCCCTCTGGTCTCAGCCCTCAGCTCTCAGCTCTCAGCCCTCAGCTCTCAGCCCTCAGCCCTCAGCTCTCAGCCCTCTGGTCTCAGCCCTCAGGTCTCAGGTCTCAGCCCTCTGGTGCATTATAGAGCTCCATTATAAACCTGCTCAGCTTCCAGGTCTCAGTTAAATGAACCAGACAATGTGGCAACAAGTGGATTCCAAGGACTATCACACCTAAATCTGAGAGCGTTGGCATACGGATCGCAGCTGAACCGAGCACGATCGGCAGGTCAAAAGAGGTACTGCAACATTTATAAGCGACGGTCTTCCCAGTTCTGTAAGGTTTGATCTTTATCTCCTTCAGTCTAGCAAAGCACTCTCTATTCTGCCGTGCTCACAAAGAGAACGATTTAAGCTGTTTGTTCTAAAGTAGCTTTAATCAGATTTCATTTTCAACACGTTTCATTTTAATGCCTGACCTCAGACTGAACCAAAATGGCACCCTATTCCCTTTTATAGTGCACTAGTTCTGACCAGACCCCATAGGGAATAGGGTGCCATTTGACCAGACCCCATAGGGAATAGGGTGCCATTTGACCAGACCCCATAGGGAATAGGGTGCCATTTGACCAGACCCCATAGGGAATAGGGTGCCATTTGACCAGACCCCATAGGGAATAGGGTGCCATTTGACCAGACCCCATAGGGAATAGGGTGCCATTTGACCAGACCCCATAGGGAATAGGGTGCCATTTGACCAGACCCCATAGGGAATAGGGTGCCATTTGACCAGACCCCATAGGGAATAGGGTGCCATTTGACCAGACCCCATAGGGAATAGGGTGCCATTTGACCAGACCCCATAGGGAATAGGGTGCCATTTGATCAGACCCCATAGGGAATAGGGTGCCATTTGACCAGACCCCATAGGGAATAGGGTGCCATTTGATCAGACCCCATAGGGAATAGGGTGCCATTTGACCAGACCCCATAGGGAATAGGGTGCCATTTGATCAGACCCCATAGGGAATAGGGTGCCATTTGATCAGACCCCATAGGGAAAAGGGTGCCATTTGAACAGACCCCATAGGGAATAGGGTGCCATTTGACCAGACCCCATAGGGAATAGGGTGCCATTTGACCAGACCCCATAGGGAATAGGGTGCCATTTGACCAGACCCCATAGGGAATAGGGTGCCATTTTACCAGACCCCATAGGGAATAGGGTGCCATTTGACCAGAGTCCATAGGGAATAGGGTGCCATTTGACCAGACCCCATAGGGAATAGGGTGTCATTTTACCAGACCCCATAGGGAATAGGGTGCCATTTGACCAGACCCCATAGGGAATAGGGTGCCATTTGACCAGACCCCATAGGGAATAGGGTGTCATTTTACCAGACCCCATAGGGAATAGGGTGCCATTTGACCAGACCCCATAGGGAATAGGGTGCCATTTGACCAGACCCCATAGGGAATAGGGTGCCATTTGACCAGACCCCATAGGGAATAGGGTGCCATTTGACCAGAGCCCATAGGGAATAGGGTGCCATTTGATCAGACCCCATAGGGAATAGGGTGCCATTTGACAAGACCCCATAGGGAATAGGGTGCCATTTGATCAGACCCCATAGGGAATAGGGTGCCATTTGACCAGACCCCATAGGGAATAGGGTGCCATTTGATCAGACCCCATAGGGAATAGGGTGCCATTTGATCAGACCCCATAGGGAATAGGGTGCCATTTGATCAGACCCCATAGGGAATAGGGTGCCATTTGACCAGACCCCATAGGGAATAGGGTGCCATTTGAACAGACCCCATAGGGAATAGGGTGCCATTTGATCAGACCCCATAGGGAATAGGGTGCCATTTGATCAGACCCCATAGGGAATAGGGTGCCATTTGACCAGACCCCATAGGGAATAGGCTGCCATTTGAACAGACCCCATAGGGAATAGGGTGCCATTTGACCAGACCCCATAGGGAATAGGGTGCCATTTGACCAGACCCCATAGGGAATAGGGTGCCATTTGACCAGACCCCATAGGGAATAGGGTGCCATTTGACCAGACCCCATAGGGAATAGGGTGCCATTTGACCAGACCCCATAGGGAATAGGGTGCCATTTGATCAGACCCCATAGGGAATAGGGTGCCATTTGACCAGACCCCATAGGGAATAGGGTGCCATTTGACCAGACCCCATAGGGAATAGGGTGCCATTTGATCAGACCCCATAGGGAATAGGGTGCCATTTGACCAGACCCCATAGGGAATAGGGTGCCATTTGACCAGACCCCATAGGGAATAGGGTGCCATTTGATCAGACCCCATAGGGAATAGGGTGCCATTTGATCAGACCCCATAGGGAATAGGGTGCCATTTGATCAGACCCCATAGGGAATAGGGTGCCATTTGATCAGACCCCATAGGGAATAGGGTGCCATTTGATCAGACCCCATAGGGAATAGGGTGCCATTTGATCAGACCCCATAGGGAATAGGGTGCCATTTGATCAGACCCCATAGGGAATAGGGTGCCATTTGACCAGACCCCATAGGGAATAGGGTGCCATTTGATCAGACCCCATAGGGAATAGGGTGCCATTTGATCAGACCCCATAGGGAATAGGGTGCCATTTGATCAGACCCCATAGGGAATAGGGTGCCATTTGATCAGACCCCATAGGGAATAGGGTGCCATTTGATCAGACCCCATAGGGAATAGGGTGCCATTTGATCAGACCCCATAGGGAATAGGGTGCCATTTGATCAGACCCCATAGGGAATAGGGTGCCATTTGACCAGACCCCATAGGGAATAGGGTGCCATTTGATCAGACCCCATAGGGAATAGGGTGCCATTTGATCAGACCCCATAGGGAATAGGGTGCCATTTGACCAGACCCCATAGGGAATAGGGTGCCATTTGACCAGACCCCATAGGGAATAGGGTGCCATTTGACCAGACCCCATAGGGAATAGGGTGCCATTTGACCAGACCCCATAGGGAATAGGGTGCCACCTCATGAAACATTTTATCAAAGGGTACTGGAGTAATAATTTTGAACAATTCTTTTTCGTTTTTTCTTAAAATCTTTCTCTGAGCAACTGCATTAGTATAAAAAATATATATAATTTCCCTTTTTTTTCATACAACATAGCTCAGTATTTGTTATTTATTTCATACAGTCATTTTTTTGCTTATCTTTATCAACGGTGCCAATAATTACAGACCAGACTGTAGAAACAGTCAGCTCATAACTAAAGATGGTAAAGATGGTGAAGATGGTAAATATGGAGAAGATGGTGAAGATGGTGAACTAAAGATGGTGAAGATGGTAAAGATGGTGAAGATGGTAAAGATGGTGAAGATGGTAAAGATGGTGAAGATGGTGAACTAAAGATTGTGAAGATGGTGAAGATGGTAAATATGGAGAAGATGGTGAAGATGGTAAATATGGTGAACTAAAGATGGTGAAGATGGCGAATATGGTGAATTAAAGATGGTGAAGATGGTGAAGATGGTGAAGATGGTAAAGATGGTGAACTAAAGATGATGAAGATGGTGAACTAAAGATGGTAAAGATGGTGAAGATGGTGAACTAAAGATGGTGAAGATGGTGAACTAAAGATAATAAAGATGGTGAAGATGGTGAACTAAAGATGGTGAAGGTAAAGATGATTCACTTTTCATAGCTCCATACTGACTGAATCAATACTCAAGCAGGCTGAGTCATGACAAAGGCTAACCACGACATCGTTGTAGGCTTACACAACAACCTACAAAATTATGATCTCAAAGAATCTTGGATTCCTTTCCCCTTTTCTTGGCATCAGAGGATGTGATCATTAATCATCCTCTTCCTTATTCTCATCATCATCATCCTCACTGACCTGCTCCGAAGGCGAAGAAGAAGCTGTTGTCAGGGTGTTCCTCCATCAGAGCCTTAACCCTGTTCCCCATCCTGTCGTTCCTCTTGTAGATCAGTTCCTGTCTGAAGTAGCTGTCTATCTCCTGGGCCGTTATCTGTTCGCTGGGGCGCAGGGTCACGTTGTTGAAGTTGGGGACCTGCAGGGGGGGGGGGGGATGATGAGCAGTGAGAGATTTATCCATCAGGTCTAAACTAAATGGGTCAGAAATGTAAAAAAGTCAGGTAAAAAGGTGATACCCGATGGGCGGGGTGTTAGGGTTCGTTAGTGTTAGGGGTCGTTAGTGTTAGTAGTCAGGGGTCATTAGTGTTAGGGGTCATTAGTGTTAGGGGTCGTTAGTGCTAGGGGTCGTTAGTGTTAGGGGTCATTAGTGTTAGTGGTCATTAGTGTTAGGGGTCATTAGTGTTAGGGGTCGTTAGTGTTAGGGGTCATTAGTGTTAGGGGTCATTAGTGTTAGGTGTCATTAGTGTTAGGGGTCGTTAGTGTTAGGGGTCGTTAGTGTTAGGGGTCGTTAGTGTTAGTAGTCATTAGTGTTAGGGGTCGTTAGTGTTAGTAGTCATTAGTGTTAGGGGTCGTTAGTGTTAGGGGTCATTAGTGTTAGGGGTCATTAGTGTTAGGTGTCATTAGTGTTAGGGGTCGTTAGTGTTAGGGGTCGTTAGTGTTAGGGGTCGTTAGTGTTAGTAGTCATTAGTGTTAGGGGTCGTTAGTGTTAGTAGTCATTAGTGTTAGGGGTCATTAGTGTTAGGGGTCATTAGTGTTAGGGGTCGTTAGTGTTAGGGGTCGTTAGTGTTAGTGGTCATTAGTGTTAGGGGTCATTAGTGTTAGGGGTCGTTAGTGTTAGGGGTTGTTCGTGTTAGGGGCCGTTAGTGTTAGGGGTTGTTTGTGTTAGGGGTCATTCGTGTTTGGAGTTGTTCGTGTTAGGGGTCATTAGTGTTAGGGGTCGTTAGTGCTCGGGGTCGTTTGTGTTAGGGGTCAGGTGTAACGGAGTGTGATGGTTGTAACTGACCTGAGAGGTGTCGTGGTTGAAGATGATGGAGTTGAGGTCTCCACAGTTGTAGTGCTTGATGAGGTCCTCAGTGGTATAGGAGCCCTGCAGACTGCCTGCTCTCACACTCTCCTGCTGTACAAGGGTCTGGTTCAGGGCAAAGATCACCTGGGGATATGGAAATATCTACTTTTACTACACAATCAGTACCTGGATATACACTTTCTATATGACCAGAGAGGGAACAGAAGACAATAATATTTACTAAATACATAATAAACAGGAGGTAAATAATCATTTTGTACTTAACAATACCACTCTACCTATCCTTATTGTATTTAATAATATAACTCTACCTATCCTTACTGTATTTAATAATATAACTCTACCTATCCTTACTGTATTTAATAATATAACTCTACCTATCGTTATTGTATTTAATAATATAACTCTACCTATCGTTATTGTATTTAATAATATAACTCTACCTATCGTTATTGTATTTAATAATATAACTCTACCTATCCTTACTGTATTTAATAATATAACTCTACCTATCGTTATTGTATTTAATAATATAACTCTACCTATCGTTATTGTATTTAATAATATAACTCTACCTAATGTTATTGTATTTAATAATATAACTCTACATATCCTTACTGTATTTAATAATATAACTCTACCTATCCTTACTGTATTTTATAATATAACTCTACCTATCCTTACTGTATTTAATAATATAACTCTACATATCCTTACTGTATTTAATATTATAACTCTACCTATCCTTACTGTATTTAATAATATAACTCTACCTATCCTTACTGTATTTAATAATATAACTCTACATATCCTTACTGTATTTAATATTATAACTCTACCTATCCTTACTGTTTTAATAATATAACTCTACCTATCCTTACTGTATTTAATAATATAACTCTACCTATCCTTACTGTATTTAGTAATACCACCCTACCTATCATTATGTATATTGAAAACCAAAAATAAGTTTATGTGAGACTAAGCATTAGTCTGAAGCCGAAAAATAAAGGAAATTCACATGATCACCACAATACCTATTCCACCCATGCTCCACCAAGGTTTTCCAGCACCCAGCGCTGACCGACTACAGTAGCGATGTTGGTCTATTGTACTTCAAACTATGTGTAGGCAGGTTGCTAAGTATTCAAACCTTCTCAAACAGCCTTTATGTTAGCAAACTGATCTCACGTAAGACAATCGAGCAAATGATCAACATGAAAATGAACCTTATAGTTTACTGTAGAAATATCTAGTAGTACATTACCTATAAACAAAATGTGAGTTATGACGGAATATAACATTTACAACCAAATGTACATTCATCAGTACATTCATCAGATATAGTCAACTTTGTAAATACAACTCGGGGATGGCCGCAAAACAAGCTATAGGTTTATGCTGCATTTTTTGTTCAAGCCCAGTTCTACCAAACCTGATTCTATATGCTGATGTCTTGATGAACAGCCGAGGTCTTGATGAACAGCTGAGGTCTTGATGAACAGCTGAGGTCTTGATGAACAGCTGATGTCTTGATGAACAGCTGAGGTCATGATGAACAGCTGAGGTCTTGATGAACAGTTGAGGTCTTGATGAACAGCCGAGGTCTTGATGAACAGCTGATGTCTTGATGGACAGCTGAGGTTGTGATGAACAACTGAGGTCTTGATGAACAGCTGAGGTCTTGATGGACAGCTGAGGTCTTGATGAACAGCTGAGGTCTTGATGAACAGCCGATGTCTTAATGAACAGCTGAGGTCTTGATGAACAGCTGAGGTCTTGATGAACAGCTGAGGTCTTGATGAACAACTGAGGTCTTGATGGACACCCGAGGTCTTGATGGACACCCGAGGTCTAGATGAACAGCTGAGGTCTTGATGAACAGCTGAGGTCTTGATGAACAGCTGAGGTCTTGATGAATCGCCGAGGTCTTGATGAACAGCGGAGGTCTTGATGAACAGCCAAGGTCTTGATGAACAGCTGAGGTCTTGATGGACAGCTGAGGTCTTGATGAACAGCTGAGGTCTTGATGAACAGCCGAGGTCTTGATGAACAGCTGAGGTCTTGATGGACAGCTGAGGTCGTGATGGACAGCTGAGGTCTTGATGAACAGATTTTGGATTATTCAGGTTCACCATTAGCAATAGTTTTGGTAGTTTTGATTTAAACAATCAGTGTATGTGGTTATTTGTTTGGATATACATGGTAAAGATGATAATTTATAAAGAGGACAGCAATCACTGCATTACCGACGCCAGAGAGAAGAGAATATGACTCCGTAAAAACTTCCAAATGGTCAAAACCACTCGATTTTGAGACGGGGGTTGAAATCCCAAATTGTGCTATACACTCATTGGCTGTCAACAATAAAAACGGATACATTACCAGCCCCAAATTTTAATCTGCAAAAACAACAAGTTAATTAGAGGGTTTTGGTGATTTCAGAACCAAAGCGGGACAAAATCACATGAAACACCCCCCACACACAATCTGATAGTGGTTGAAGCGTGGTCTCCTAGTCTCATTTACGGCTCTAATCTGATAGTGGTAGTGGGGTGGTAGATGTCTAGTCTCCTTTATGTCTCTAATCTGATAGTGGTAGTGGGGGGGTGGATGTCTAGTCTCCTTTATGGCTCTAATCTAATAGTGGTAGTGGGGGGTAGATGTCTAGTCTCCTTTATGGCTCTAATCTTATAGTGGTAGTGGGGGGGGTAGATGTCTAGTCTCCTTTATGGCTCTAATCTGATAGTGGTAGTGGGTGGTAGATGTCTAGTCTCCTTTATGGCTCTAATCTGATAGTGGTAGAGGGGGGGGGTAGATGTCTAGTCTCCTTTATGTCTCTAATCTGATAGTGGTAGATGTCTAGTCTCCTTTATGTCTCTAATCTGATAGTGGTAGATGTCTAGTCTCCTTTATGACTCTAATCTGATAGTGGTAGTGGGGGGTGGTAGATGTCTAGTCTCCTTTATGGCTCTAATCTGATAGTGGTAGTGGGGGGGTAGATGTCTAGTCTCCTTTATGTCTCTAATCTGATAGTGGTAGTGGGGGGGTGGATGTCTAGTCTCCTTTATGGCTCTAATCTGATAGTGGTAGTGGGGGGGTAGATGTCTAGTCTCCTTTATGACTCTAATCTGATAGTGGTAGATGTCTAGTCTCCTTTATGGCTCTAATCTTATAGTGGTAGTGGGGTGGTAGATGTCTAGTCTCCTTTATGGCTCTAATCTGATAGTGGTAGTGGGGGTAGATGTCTAGTCTCCTTTATGTCTCTAATCTGATAGTGGTAGTGGGGGGCTGGATGTCTAGTCTCCTTTATGGCTCTAATCTAATAGTGGTAGTGGGGGGGTAGATGTCTAGTCTCCTTTATGGCTCTAATCTTATAGTGGTAGTGGGGGGGGTAGATGTCTAGTCTCCTTTATGGCTCTAATCTGATAGTGGTAGTGGGTGGTAGATGTCTAGTCTCCTTTATGGCTCTAATCTGATAGTGGTAGTGGGTGGGGGTAGATGTCTAGTCTCCTTTATGTCTCTAATCTGATAGTGGTAGATGTCTAGTCTCCTTTATGGCTCTAATCTTATAGTGGTAGTGGGGGGGGGGGGTAGATGTCTAGTCTCCTTTATGGCTCTAATCTGATAGTGGTAGTGGGGTGGTAGATGTCTAGTCTCCTTTATGTCTCTAATCTTATAGTGGTAGTGGGGTGGTAGATGTCTAGTCTCCTTTATGACTCTAATCTGATAGTGGTAGTGGGGTGGTAGATGTCTAGTCTCCTTTATGACTCTAATCTTATAGTGGTAGTGGGGTGGTAGATGTCTAGTCTCCTTTATGACTCTAATCTTATAGTGGTAGTGGGGTGGTAGATGTCTAGTCTCCTTTATGACTCTAATCTGATAGTGGTAGTGGGGGGGTAGATGTCTAGTCTCCTTTATGGCTCTAATCTTATAGTGGTAGTGGGGGGGGGGGTAGATGTCTAGTCTCCTTTATGTCTCTAATCTGATAGTGGTAGTGGGGTGGTAGATGTCTAGTCTCCTTTATGGCTCTAATCTGATAGTGGGGTGGTAGATGTCTAGTCTCCTTTATGGCTCTAATCTGATAGTGGTAGATGTCTAGTCTCCTTTATGGCTCTAATCTGATAGTGGTAGTGGGGGGGGGGGGGGGGTAGATGTCTAGTCTCCTTTATGACTCTAATCTGATAGTGGTAGTGGGGTGGTAGATGTCTAGTCTCCTTTATGTCTCTAATCTGATAGTGGTAGTGGGGTGGTAGATGTCTAGTCTCCCTTATGGCTCTAATCTGATAGTGGTAGTGGGGTGGTAGATGTCTAGTCTCCTTTATGTCTCTAATCTGATAGTGGTAGTGGGGTGGTAGATGTCTAGTCTCCTTTATGTCTCTAATCTGAAAGTGGTAGTGGGGTGGTAGATGTCTAGTCTCCTTTATGTCTCTAATCTGATAGTGGTAGTGGGGTGGTAGATGTCTAGTCTCCTTTATGGCTCTAATCTGATAGTGGGGTGGTAGATGTCTAGTCTCCTTTATGGCTCTAATCTGATAGTGGTAGTGGGGGGTAGATGTCTAGTCTCCTTTATGTCTCTAATCTGATAGTGGTAGTGGGGTGGTAGATGTCTAGTCTCCTTTATGGCTCTAATCTGATAGTGGGGTGGTAGATGTCTAGTCTCCTTTATGGCTCTAATCTTATAGTGGTAGTGGGGGGGGGGTAGATGTCTAGTCTCCTTTATGTCTCTAATCTGATAGTGGTAGTGGGGTGGTAGATGTCTAGTCTCCCTTATGGCTCTAATCTGATAGTGGTAGTGGGGTGGTAGATGTCTAGTCTCCTTTATGTCTCTAATCTGATAGTGGTAGTGGGGTGGTAGATGTCTAGTCTCCTTTATGTCTCTAATCTGATAGTGGTAGTGGGGTGGTAGATGTCTAGTCTCCTTTATGTCTCTAATCTGATAGTGGTAGTGGGGTGGTAGATGTCTAGTCTCCTTTATGGCTCTAATCTGATAGTGGTAGTGGGGGGGGTAGATGTCTAGTCTCCTTTATGTCTCTAATCTGATAGTGGTAATGGGGGGGTAGATGTCTAGTCTCCTTTATGGCTCTAATCTGATAGTGGTAGTGGGGGGGTTAGATGTCTAGTCTCCTTTATGTCTCTAATCTGATAGTGGTAGATGTCTAGTCTCCTTTACGGCTCTAATCTGATAGTGGTAATGGGGGGGTAGATGTCTAGTCTCCTTTATGGCTCTAATCTGATAGTGGTAGTGGGGGGTTAGATGTCTAGTCTCCTTTATGTCTCTAATCTGATAGTGGTAGATGTCTAGTCTCCTTTACGGCTCTAATCTGATAGTGGTAGTGGGGGGTAGATGTCTAGTCTCCTTTATGGCTCTAATCTGATAGTGGTAGATGTCTAGTCTCCTTTATGGCTCTAATCTGATAGTGGTAGTGGGGGGTAGATGTCTAGTCTCCTTTATGGCTCTAATCTGATAGTGGTAGTGGGGGGTGGTAGATGTCTAGTCTCCTTTATGGCTCTAATCTGATAGTGGTAGTGGGGTGGTAGATGTCTAGTCTCCTTTATGGCTCTAATCTGATAGTGGTAGTGGGGTGGTAGATGTCTAGTCTCCTTTATGGCTCTAATCTGATAGTGGTAGTGGGGTGGTAGATGTCTAGTCTCCTTTATGGCTCTAATCTGATAGTGGTAGTGGGGGGTAGATGTCTAGTCTCCTTTATGTCTCTAATCTGATAGTGGTAGATGTCTAGTCTCCTTTATGGCTCTAATCTGATAGTGGTAGTGGGGGGGTAGATGTCTAGTCTCCTTTATGGCTCTAATCTGATAGTGGTAGTGGGGGGTGGTAGATGTCTAGTCTCCTTTATGGCTCTAATCTGATAGTGGTAGTGGGGGGGTAGATGTCTAGTCTCCTTTATGGCTCTAATCTGATAGTGGTAGATGTCTAGTCTCCTTTATGGCTCTAATCTGATAGTGGTAGTGGGGGGGTAGATGTCTTGTCTCCTTTATGTCTCTAATCTGATAGTGGTAATGGGGGGGTAGATGTCTAGTCTCCTTTATGGCTCTAATCTGATAGTGGTAGTGGGGGGGTTAGATGTCTAGTCTCCTTTATGTCTCTAATCTGATAGTGGTAGATGTCTAGTCTCCTTTACGGCTCTAATCTGATAGTGGTAGTGGGGGGGTAGATGTCTAGTCTCCTTTATGTCTCTAATCTGATAGTGATAGTGGGGTGGTAGATGTCTAGTCTCCTTTATGGCTCTAATCTCATATTGGTAGATGTCTAGTCTCCTTTATGTCTCTAATCTGATAGTGGTAGATGTCTAGTCTCCTTTACGGCTCTAATCTGATAGTGGTAGTGGGGGGGTAGATGTCTAGTCTCCTTTATGTCTCTAATCTGATAGTGGTAGTGGGGTGGTAGATGTCTAGTCTCCTTTATGTCTCTAATCTGATAGTGGTAGTGGGGTGGTATATGTCTAGTCTCCTTTATGTCTCTAATCTGATAGTGGTAGTGGGGTGGTAGATGTCTAGTCTCCTTTATGGCTCTAATCTGATAGTGGGGTGGTAGATGTCTAGTCTCCTTTATGGCTCTAATCTTATAGTGGTAGTGGGGGGGGGGGGGGGTAGATGTCTAGTCTCCTTTATGTCTCTAATCTGATAGTGGTAGTGGGGTGGAAGATGTCTAGTCTCCCTTATGGCTCTAATCTGATAGTGGTAGTGGGGTGGTAGATGTCTAGTCTCCTTTATGTCTCTAATCTGATAGTGGTAGTGGGGTGGTAGATGTCTAGTCTCCTTTATGTCTCTAATCTGATAGTGGTAGTGGGGTGGTAGATGTCTAGTCTCCTTTATGTCTCTAATCTGATAGTGGTAGTGGGGTGGTAGATGTCTAGTCTCCTTTATGGCTCTAATCTGATAGTGGGGTGGTAGATGTCTAGTCTCCTTTATGGCTCTAATCTGATAGTGGTAGTGGGGGGGTAGATGTCTAGTCTCCTTTATGACTCTAATCTGATAGTGGTAGTGGGGGGGTAGATGTCTAGTCTCCTTTATGTCTCTAATCTTATAGTGGTAGTGGGGTGGTAGATGTCTAGTCTCCTTTATGTCTCTAATCTGATAGTGGTAGTGGGGGGGTAGATGTCTAGTCTCCTTTATGGCTCTAATCTGATAGTGGTAGTGGGGGGTAGATGTCTAGTCTCCTTTATGGCTCTAATCTGATAGTGGTAGATGTCTAGTCTCCTTTATGGCTCTAATCTGATAGTGGTAGTGGGGGGTAGATGTCTAGTCTCCTTTATGGCTCTAATCTGATAGTGGTCGTGGGGGGTGGTAGATGTCTAGTCTCCTTTATGGCTCTAATCTGATAGTGGTAGTGGGGGGTAGATGTCTAGTCTCCTTTATGGCTCTAATCTGATAGTGGTAGTGGGGGGTTAGATGTCTAGTCTCCTTTATGTCTCTAATCTGATAGTGGTAGATGTCTAGTCTCCTTTACGGCTCTAATCTGATAGTGGTAGTGGGGGGTAGATGTCTAGTCTCCTTTATGTCTCTAATCTGATAGTGATAGTGGGGTGGTAGATGTCTAGTCTCCTTTATGGCTCTAATCTCATATTGGTAGATGTCTAGTCTCCTTTATGTCTCTAATCTGATAGTGGTAGATGTCTAGTCTCCTTTACGGCTCTAATCTGATAGTGGTAGTGGGGGGTAGATGTCTAGTCTCCTTTATGTCTCTAATCTGATAGTGGTAATGGGGGGTAGATGTCTAGTCTCCTTTATGGCTCTAATCTGATAGTGGTAGTGGGGGGGTTAGATGTCTAGTCTCCTTTATGTCTCTAATCTGATAGTGGTAGATGTCTAGTCTCCTTTACAGCTCTAATCTGATAGTGGTAGTGGGGGGTAGATGTCTAGTCTCCTTTATGGCTCTAATCTGATAGTGGTAGTGGGGTGGTAGATGTCTAGTCTCCTTTATGTCTCTAATCTGATAGTGGTAGTGGGGTGGTAGATGTCTAGTCTCCTTTATGACTCTAATCTGATAGTGGTAGTGGGGTGGTAGATGTCTAGTCTCCTTTATGGCTCTAATCTCATATTGGTAGATGTCTAGTCTCCTTTATGACTCTAATCTGATAGTGGTAGTGGGGGTAGATGTCTAGTCTCCTTTATGTCTCTAATCTGATAGTGGTAGATGTCTAGTCTCCTTTATGGCTCTAATCTGATAGTGGTAGTGGGGGGTAGATGTCTGGTCTCCTTTATGGCTCTAATCTTATAGTGGTAGTGAGGGGGGGTAGATGTCTAGTCTCCTTTATGGCTCTAATCTGATAGTGGTAGTGGGGGGGTGGATGTCTAGTCTCCTTTATGGCTCTAATCTGATAGTGGTAGTGGGGTGGTAGATGTCTAGTCTCCTTTATGGCTCTAATCTGATAGTGGTAGTGGGGTGGTAGATGTCTAGTCTCCTTTATGACTCTAATCTGATAGTGGTAGTGGGGGGGTAGATGTCTAGTCTCCTTTATGACTCTAATCTGATAGTGGTAGTGGTGTGGTAGATGTCTAGTCTCCTTTATGACTCTAATCTGATAGTGGTAGTGGGGGGGTAGATGTCTAGTCTCCTTTATGTCTCTAATCTGATAGTGGTAGATGTCTAGTCTCCTTTATGGCTCTAATCTTATAGTGGTAGTGGGGGTGGTAGATGTCTAGTCTCCTTTATGACTCTAATCTGATAGTGGTAGTGGGGGGTAGATGTCTAGTCTCCTTTATGGCTCTAATCTTATAGTGGTAGTGGGGGGTAGATGTCTAGTCTCCTTTATGGCTCTAATCTGATAGTGGTAGTGGGGTGGTAGATGTCTAGTCTCCTTTACGGCTCTAATCTGATAGTGGTAGTGGGGTGGTAGATGTCTAGTCTCCTTTATGGCTCTAATCTGATAGTGGTAGTGGGGGGGTAGATGTCTAGACTCCCGTATGTCTCTAATCTTATAGTGGTAGTGGGGTGGTAGATGTCTAGTCTCCTTTACGGCTCTAATCTGATAGTGGTAGTGGGGGGGTAGATGTCTAGTCTCCTTTATGACTCTAATCTGATAGTGGTAGTGGGGTGGTAGATGTCTAGACTCCCGTATGTCTCTAATCTTATAGTGGTAGTGGGGTGGTAGATGTCTAGTCTCCTTTATGTCTCTAATCTTATAGTGGTAGTGGGGGGGGGTAGATGTCTAGTCTCCTGTATGGCTAAAATCTGATAGTGGTAGTGGGGTGGTAGATGTCTAGTCTCCTTTATGTCTCTAATCTGATAGTGGTAGTGGGGTGGTAGATGTCTAGTCTCCTTTATGACTCTAATCTGATAGTGGTAGTGGGGTGGTAGATGTCTAGACTCCTTTATGACTCTGATCTGATAGTGGTAGTGGGGTGGTAGATGTCTAGTCTCCCTTATGGCTCTAATCTGATAGTGGGAGATGTCTAGTCTCCATTATGGCTCTAATCTGATAGTGGTAGTGGGGTGGTAGATGTCTAGTCTCCTTTATGTCTCTAATCTGATAGTGGTAGTGGGGGGTAGATGTCTAGTCTCCTTTATGGCTCTAATCTGATAGTGGTAGTGGGGGGTAGATGTCTAGTCTCCTTTATGGCTCTAATCTGATAGTGGTAGTGGGGTGGTAGATGTCTAGTCTCCTTTATGGCTCTAATCTGATAGTGGTAGTGGGGGGGTAGATGTCTAGTCTCCTTTATGACTCTAATCTGATAGTGGTAGTGGGGGGTAGATGTCTAGTCTCCTTTATGGCTCTAATCTGATAGTGGTAGTGGGGGGTAGATGTCTAGTCTCCTTTATGGCTCTAATCTGATAGTGGTAGATGTCTAGTCTCCTTTATGGCTCTAATCTGATAGTGGTAGTGGGGGGGGGTAGATGTCTAGTCTCCTTTATGGCTCTAATCTGATAGTGGTAGTGGGGGGTGGTAGATGTCTAGTCTCCTTTATGGCTCTAATCTGATAGTGGTAGTGGGGGGTAGATGTCTAGTCTCCTTTATGGCTCTAATCTGATAGTGGTAGATGTCTAGTCTCCTTTATGGCTCTAATCTGATAGTGGTAGTGGGGGGTAGATGTCTAGTCTCCTTTATGTCTCTAATCTGATAGTGGTAATGGGGGGTAGATGTCTAGTCTCCTTTATGGCTCTAATCTGATAGTGGTAGTGGGGGGTTAGATGTCTAGTCTCCTTTATGTCTCTAATCTGATAGTGGTAGATGTCTAGTCTCCTTTACGGCTCTAATCTGATAGTGGTAGTGGGGGGGTAGATGTCTAGTCTCCTTTATGTCTCTAATCTGATAGTGATAGTGGGGTGGTAGATGTCTAGTCTCCTTTATGGCTCTAATCTCATATTGGTAGATGTCTAGTCTCCTTTATGTCTCTAATCTGATAGTGGTAGATGTCTAGTCTCCTTTACGGCTCTAATCTGATAGTGGTAGTGGGGGGTAGATGTCTAGTCTCCTTTATGTCTCTAATCTGATAGTGGTAGTGGGGTGGTAGATGTCTAGTCTCCTTTATGTCTCTAATCTGATAGTGGTAGTGGGGTGGTAGATGTCTAGTCTCCTTTATGTCTCTAATCTGATAGTGGTAGTGGGGTGGTAGATGTCTAGTCTCCTTTATGGCTCTAATCTGATAGTTGGGTGGTAGATGTCTAGTCTCCTTTATGGCTCTAATCTTATAGTGGTAGTGGGGGTAGATGTCTAGTCTCCTGTATGGCTCTAATCTGATAGTGGTAGTGGGGTGGTAGATGTCTAGTCTCCTTTATGTCTCTAATCTGATAGTGGTAGTGGGGTGGTAGATGTCTAGTCTCCTTTATGACTCTAATCTGATAGTGGTAGTGGGGTGGTAGATGTCTAGACTCCTTTATGACTCTGATCTGATAGTGGTAGTGGGGTGGTAGATGTCTAGTCTCCCTTATGGCTCTAATCTGATAGTGGTAGATGTCTAGTCTCCATTATGGCTCTAATCTGATAGTGGTAGTGGGGTGGTAGATGTCTAGTCTCCTTTATGTCTCTAATCTGATAGTGGTAGTGGGGGGTAGATGTCTAGTCTCCTTTATGGCTCTAATCTGATAGTGGTAGTGGGGGGGTAGATGTCTAGTCTCCTTTATGACTCTAATCTGATAGTGGTAGATGTCTAGTCTCCTTTATGGCTCTAATCTGATAGTGGTAGTGGGGTGGTAGATGTCTAGTCTCCTTTATGGCTCTAATCTGATAGTGGTAGTGGGGGGTAGATGTCTAGTCTCCTTTATGACTCTAATCTGATAGTGGTAGTGGGGGGTAGATGTCTAGTCTCCTTTATGGCTCTAATCTGATAGTGGTAGTGGGGGGTAGATGTCTAGTCTCCTTTATGGCTCTAATCTGATAGTGGTAGATGTCTAGTCTCCTTTATGGCTCTAATCTGATAGTGGTAGTGGGGGGGTAGATGTCTAGTCTCCTTTATGGCTCTAATCTGATAGTGGTAGTGGGGGGGTAGATGTCTAGTCTCCTTTATGGCTCTAATCTGATAGTGGTAGTGGGGGGTAGATGTCTAGTCTCCTTTATGGCTCTAATCTGATAGTGGTAGATGTCTAGTCTCCTTTATGGCTCTAATCTGATAGTGGTAGTGGGGGGTAGATGTCTAGTCTCCTTTATGTCTCTAATCTGATAGTGGTAATGGGGGGTAGATGTCTAGTCTCCTTTATGGCTCTAATCTGATAGTGGTAGTGGGGGGTTAGATGTCTAGTCCCCTTTATGTCTCTAATCTGATAGTGGTAGATGTCTAGTCTCCTTTACGGCTCTAATCTGATAGTGGTAGTGGGGGGTAGATGTCTAGTCTCCTTTATGTCTCTAATCTGATAGTGATAGTGGGGTGGTAGATGTCTAGTCTCCTTTATGGCTCTAATCTCATATTGGTAGATGTCTAGTCTCCTTTATGTCTCTAATCTGATAGTGGTAGATGTCTAGTCTCCTTTACGGCTCTAATCTGATAGTGGTAGTGGGGGGTAGATGTCTAGTCTCCTTTATGTCTCTAATCTGATAGTGGTAGTGGGGTGGTAGATGTCTAGTCTCCTTTATGTCTCTAATCTGATAGTGGTAGTGGGGTGGTAGATGTCTAGTCTCCTTTATGTCTCTAATCTGATAGTGGTAGTGGGGTGGTAGATGTCTAGTCTCCTTTATGGCTCTAATCTGATAGTTGGGTGGTAGATGTCTAGTCTCCTTTATGGCTCTAATCTTATAGTGGTAGTGGGGGGTAGATGTCTAGTCTCCTTTATGTCTCTAATCTGATAGTGGTAGTGGGGTGGTAGATGTCTAGTCTCCTTATGGCTCTAATCTGATAGTGGTAGTGGGGTGGTAGATGTCTAGTCTCCTTTATGTCTCTAATCTGATAGTGGTAGTGGGGTGGTAGATGTCTAGTCTCCTTTATGTCTCTAATCTGATAGTGGTAGTGGGGTGGTAGATGTCTAGTCTCCTTTATGTCTCTAATCTGATAGTGGTAGTGGGGTGGTAGATGTCTAGTCTCCTTTATGGCTCTAATCTGATAGTGGGGTGGTAGATGTCTAGTCTCCTTTATGGCTCTAATCTGATAGTGGTAGTGGGGGGTAGATGTCTAGTCTCCTTTATGACTCTAATCTGATAGTGGTAGTGGGGGGTAGATGTCTAGTCTCCTTTATGTCTCTAATCTTATAGTGGTAGTGGGGTGGTAGATGTCTAGTCTCCTTTATGTCTCTAATCTGATAGTAGTAGTGGGGGGTAGATGTCTAGTCTCCTTTATGGCTCTAATCTGATAGTGGTAGTGGGGGGTAGATGTCTAGTCTCCTTTATGGCTCTAATCTGATAGTGGTAGATGTCTAGTCTCCTTTATGGCTCTAATCAGATAGTGGTAGTGGGGGGGGGGGGGTAGATGTCTAGTCTCCTTTATGGCTCTAATCTGATAGTGGTAGTGGGGGTGGTAGATGTCTAGTCTCCTTTATGGCTCTAATCTGATAGTGGTAGTGGGGGGTAGATGTCTAGTCTCCTTTATGGCTCTAATCTGATAGTGGTAGATGTCTAGTCTCCTTTATGGCTCTAATCTGATAGTGGTAGTGGGGGTAGATGTCTAGTCTCCTTTATGTCTCTAATCTGATAGTGGTAATGGGGGGTAGATGTCTAGTCTCCTTTATGGCTCTAATCTGATAGTGGTAGTGGGGGGTTAGATGTCTAGTCTCCTTTATGTCTCTAATCTGATAGTGGTAGATGTCTAGTCTCCTTTACGGCTCTAATCTGATAGTGGTAGTGGGGGGGTAGATGTCTAGTCTCCTTTATGTCTCTAATCTGATAGTGATAGTGGGGTGGTAGATGTCTAGTCTCCTTTATGGCTCTAATCTCATATTGGTAGATGTCTAGTCTCCTTTACGGCTCTAATCTGATAGTGGTAGTGGGGGGGTAGATGTCTAGTCTCCTTTATGGCTCTAATCTGATAGTGGTAGTGGGGTGGTAGATGTCTAGTCTCCTTTATGTCTCTAATCTGATAGTGGTAGTGGGGTGGTAGATGTCTAGTCTCCTTTATGACTCTAATCTGATAGTGGTAGTGGGGGGGTAGATGTCTAGTCTCCTTTATGGCTCTAATCTCATATTGGTAGATGTCTAGTCTCCTTTATGACTCTAATCTGATAGTGGTAGTGGGGGGGTAGATGTCTAGTCTCCTTTATGTCTCTAATCTGATAGTGGTAGATGTCTAGTCTCCTTTATGGCTCTAATCTGATAGTGGTAGTGGGGGGGTAGATGTCTGGTCTCCTTTATGGCTCTAATCTTATAGTGGTAGTGAGGGGGGGGGTAGATGTCTAGTCTCCTTTATGGCTCTAATCTGATAGTGGTAGTGGGGTGGTATATGTCTAGTCTCCTTTATGGCTCTAATCTGATAGTGGTAGTGGGGGGGGGTGGATGTCTAGTCTCCTTTATGGCTCTAATCTGATAGTGGTAGTGGGGTGGTAGATGTCTAGTCTCCTTTATGGCTCTAATCTGATAGTGGTAGTGGGGGGGGTAGATGTCTAGTCTCCTTTATGACTCTAATCTGATAGTGGTAGTGGGGGGGTAGATGTCTAGTCTCCTTTATGACTCTAATCTGATAGTGGTAGTGGTGTGGTAGATGTCTAGTCTCCTTTATGACTCTAATCTGATAGTGGTAGTGGGGGGGTAGATGTCTAGTCTCCTTTATGTCTCTAATCTGATAGTGGTAGATGTCTAGTCTCCTTTATGGCTCTAATCTTATAGTGGTAGTGGGGGGGTGGTAGATGTCTAGTCTCCTTTATGACTCTAATCTGATAGTGGTAGTGGGGGGGTAGATGTCTAGTCTCCTTTATGGCTCTAATCTTATAGTGGTAGTGGGGGGGTAGATGTCTAGTCTCCTTTATGGCTCTAATCTGATAGTGGTAGTGGGGTGGTAGATGTCTAGTCTCCTTTACGGCTCTAATCTGATAGTGGTAGTGGGGTGGTAGATGTCTAGTCTCCTTTATGGCTCTAATCTGATAGTGGTAGATGTCTAGTCTCCTTTATGGCTCTAATCTTATAGTGGTAGTGGGGTGGTAGATGTCTAGTCTCCTTTATGGCTCTAATCTGATAGTGGTAGTGGGGTGGTAGATGTCTAGTCTCCCGTATGTCTCTAATCTTATAGTGGTAGTGGGGTGGTAGATGTCTAGTCTCCTTTACGGCTCTAATCTGATAGTGGTAGTGGGGGGGTAGATGTCTAGTCTCCTTTATGACTCTAATCTGATAGTGGTAGTGGGGTGGTAGATGTCTAGACTCCCGTATGTCTCTAATCTTATAGTGGTAGTGGGGTGGTAGATGTCTAGTCTCCTTTATGTCTCTAATCTTATAGTGGTAGTGGGGGGGGGGGTAGATGTCTAGTCTCCTGTATGGCTCTAATCTGATAGTGGTAGTGGGGTGGTAGATGTCTAGTCTCCTTTATGTCTCTAATCTGATAGTGGTAGTGGGGTGGTAGATGTCTAGTCTCCTTTATGACTCTAATCTGATAGTGGTAGTGGGGTGGTAGATGTCTAGACTCCTTTATGACTCTGATCTGATAGTGGTAGTGGGGTGGTAGATGTCTAGTCTCCTGTATGGCTCTAATCTGATAGTGGTAGTGGGGTGGTAGATGTCTAGTCTCCTTTAGTGGTAGATGTCTAGTCTCCTTTATGGCTCTAATCTGATAGTGGTAGTGGGGTGGTAGATGTCTAGTCTCCTTTATGTCTCTAATCTGATAGTGGTAGTGGGGGGGTAGATGTCTAGTCTCCTTTATGGCTCTAATCTGATAGTGGTAGTGGGGGGTAGATGTCTAGTCTCCTTTATGGCTCTAATCTGATAGTGGTAGATGTCTAGTCTCCTTTATGGCTCTAATCTGATAGTGGTAGTGGGGGGGGTAGATGTCTAGTCTCCTTTATGTCTCTAATCTGATAGTGGTAATGGGGGGTAGATGTCTAGTCTCCTTTATGGCTCTAATCTGATAGTGGTAGTGGGGGGGTTAGATGTCTAGTCCCCTTTATGTCTCTAATCTGATAGTGGTAGATGTCTAGTCTCCTTTACGGCTCTAATCTGATAGTGGTAGTGGGGGGGTAGATGTCTAGTCTCCTTTATGTCTCTAATCTGATAGTGATAGTGGGGTGGTAGATGTCTAGTCTCCTTTATGGCTCTAATCTCATATTGGTAGATGTCTAGTCTCCTTTATGTCTCTAATCTGATAGTGGTAGATGTCTAGTCTCCTTTACGGCTCTAATCTGATAGTGGTAGTGGGGGGGTAGATGTCTAGTCTCCTTTATGTCTCTAATCTGATAGTGGTAGTGGGGTGGTAGATGTCTAGTCTCCTTTATGTCTCTAATCTGATAGTGGTAGTGGGGTGGTAGATGTCTAGTCTCCTTTATGTCTCTAATCTGATAGTGGTAGTGGGGTGGTATATGTCTAGTCTCCTTTATGGCTCTAATCTGATAGTTGGGTGGTAGATGTCTAGTCTCCTTTATGGCTCTAATCTTATAGTGGTAGTGGGGGGGGGTAGATGTCTAGTCTCCTTTATGTCTCTAATCTGATAGTGGTAGTGGGGTGGTAGATGTCTAGTCTCCTTATGGCTCTAATCTGATAGTGGTAGTGGGGTGGTAGATGTCTAGTCTCCTTTATGTCTCTAATCTGATAGTGGTAGTGGGGTGGTAGATGTCTAGTCTCCTTTATGTCTCTAATCTGATAGTGGTAGTGGGGTGGTAGATGTCTAGTCTCCTTTATGTCTCTAATCTGATAGTGGTAGTGGGGTGGTAGATGTCTAGTCTCCTTTATGGCTCTAATCTGATAGTGGGGTGGTAGATGTCTAGTCTCCTTTATGGCTCTAATCTGATAGTGGTAGTGGGGGGGTAGATGTCTAGTCTCCTTTATGACTCTAATCTGATAGTGGTAGTGGGGGGTAGATTTTTAGTCTCCTTTATGTCTCTAATCTTATAGTGGTAGTGGGGTGGTAGATGTCTAGTCTCCTTTTTGTCTCTAATCTGATAGGAGTAGTGGGGGGGGTAGATGTCTAGGATCCTTTATGGCGCTAATCTGTTAGTGGTAGTGGGGGGAAGATGTCTAGTCTCCTTTATGGCTCTAATCTGATAGTGGTAGATGTCTAGTCTCCTTTATGGCTCTAATCAGATAGTGGTAGTGGGGGGGGGGTAGATGTCTAGTCTCCTTTATGGCTCTAATCTGATAGTGGTAGTGGGGGTGGTAGATGTCTAGTCTCCTTTATGGCTCTAATCTGATAGTGGTAGTGGGGGGTAGATGTCTAGTCTCCTTTATGGCTCTAATCTGATAGTGGTAGATGTCTAGTCTCCTTTATGGCTCTAATCTGATAGTGGTAGTGGGGGTAGATGTCTAGTCTCCTTTATGTCTCTAATCTGATAGTGGTAATGGGGGGTAGATGTCTAGTCTCCTTTATGGCTCTAATCTGATAGTGGTAGTGGGGGGTTAGATGTCTAGTCTCCTTTATGTCTCTAATCTGATAGTGGTAGATGTCTAGTCTCCTTTACGGCTCTAATCTGATAGTGGTAGTGGGGGGTAGATGTCTAGTCTCCTTTATGTCTCTAATCTGATAGTGATAGTGGGGTGGTAGATGTCTAGTCTCCTTTATGGCTCTAATCTCATATTGGTAGATGTCTAGTCTCCTTTACGGCTCTAATCTGATAGTGGTAGTGGGGGGTAGATGTCTAGTCTCCTTTATGGCTCTAATCTGATAGTGGTAGTGGGGTGGTAGATGTCTAGTCTCCTTTATGTCTCTAATCTGATAGTGGTAGTGGGGTGGTAGATGTCTAGTCTCCTTTATGACTCTAATCTGATAGTGGTAGTGGGGTGGTAGATGTCTAGTCTCCTTTATGGCTCTAATCTCATATTGGTAGATGTCTAGTCTCCTTTATGACTCTAATCTGATAGTGGTAGTGGGGGGGTAGATGTCTAGTCTCCTTTATGTCTCTAATCTGATAGTGGTAGATGTCTAGTCTCCTTTATGGCTCTAATCTGATAGTGGTAGTGGGGGGTAGATGTCTGGTCTCCTTTATGGCTCTAATCTTATAGTGGTAGTGAGGGGGGGGGGGGTAGATGTCTAGTCTCCTTTATGGCTCTAATCTGATAGTGGTAGTGGGGTGGTATATGTCTAGTCTCCTTTATGGCTCTAATCTGATAGTGGTAGTGGGGGGGGGGTGGATGTCTAGTCTCCTTTATGGCTCTAATCTGATAGTGGTAGTGGGGTGGTAGATGTCTAGTCTCCTTTATGGCTCTAATCTGATAGTGGTAGTGGGGGGTAGATGTCTAGTCTCCTTTATGACTCTAATCTGATAGTGGTAGTGGGGGGGTAGATGTCTAGTCTCCTTTATGACTCTAATCTGATAGTGGTAGTGGTGTGGTAGATGTCTAGTCTCCTTTATGACTCTAATCTGATAGTGGTAGTGGGGGGGTAGATGTCTAGTCTCCTTTATGTCTCTAATCTGATAGTGGTAGATGTCTAGTCTCCTTTATGGCTCTAATCTTATAGTGGTAGTGGGGGGGTGGTAGATGTCTAGTCTCCTTTATGACTCTAATCTGATAGTGGTAGTGGGGGGTAGATGTCTAGTCTCCTTTATGGCTCTAATCTTATAGTGGTAGTGGGGGGTAGATGTCTAGTCTCCTTTATGGCTCTAATCTGATAGTGGTAGTGGGGTGGTAGATGTCTAGTCTCCTTTATGGCTCTAATCTGATAGTGGTAGTGGGGTGGTAGATGTCTAGTCTCCTTTATGGCTCTAATCTGATAGTGGTAGATGTCTAGTCTCCTTTATGGCTCTAATCTGATAGTGGTAGTGGGGTGGTAGATGTCTAGTCTCCTTTATGGCTCTAATCTGATAGTGGTAGTGGGGTGGTAGATGTCTAGTCTCCCGTATGTCTCTAATCTTATAGTGGTAGTGGGGTGGTAGATGTCTAGTCTCCTTTACGGCTCTAATCTGATAGTGGTAGTGGGGGGGTAGATGTCTAGTCTCCTTTATGACTCTAATCTGATAGTGGTAGTGGGGTGGTAGATGTCTAGACTCCCGTATGTCTCTAATCTGATAGTGGTAGTGGGGTGGTAGATGTCTAGTCTCCATTATGTCTCTAATCTGATAGTGGTAGTGGGGGGGGTAGATGTCTAGTCTCCATTATGTCTCTAATCTGATAGTGGTAGTGGGGTGGTAGATGTCTAGTCTCCTTTATGTCTCTAATCTGATAGTGGTAGTGGGGTGGTAGATGTCTAGTCTCCTTTATGACTCTAATCTGATAGTGGTAGTGGGGTGGTAGATGTCTAGACTCCTTTATGACTCTGATCTGATAGTGGTAGTGGGGTGGTAGATGTCTAGTCTCCTGTATGGCTCTAATCTGATAGTGGTAGTGGGGTGGTAGATGTCTAGTCTCCTTTATGTCTCTAATCTGATAGTGGTAGTGGGGTGGTAGATGTCTAGTCTCCTTTATGTCTCTAATCTGATAGTGGTAGTGGGGGGGTAGATGTCTAGTCTCCTTTATGGCTCTAATCTGATAGTGGTAGTGGGGGGTAGATGTCTAGTCTCCTTTATGACTCTAATCTGATAGTGGTAGATGTCTAGTCTCCTTTATGGCTCTAATCTGATAGTGGTAGTGGGGTGGTAGATGTCTAGTCTCCTTTATGTCTCTAATCTGATAGTGGTAGTGGGGGGGTAGATGTCTAGTCTCCTTTATGGCTCTAATCTGATAGTGGTAGTGGGGGGTAGATGTCTAGTCTCCTTTATGGCTCTAATCTGATAGTGGTAGTGGGGGGGTAGATGTCTAGTCTCCTTTATGGCTCTAATCTGATTGTGGTAGATGTCTAGTCTCCTTTATGGCTCTAATCTTATAGTGGTAGTGGGGGGGTGGATGTCTAGTCTCCTTTATGGCTCTAATCTGATAGTGGTAGTGGGGTGGTAGATGTCTAGTCTCCCTTATGGCTCAGATCAGGTACATACACCGTAGCCATACATGATTTACACACATACGCTGGTGCACATAGAAGTCAGCTCAGACAGATCCAGCTCGTTTCAAACTGATACGAATGGTTCCTGTATCGTATCGGTGTCCGTGTATCTAGATACTTATAGAATTGTCTTGAAAGGGAAAGATACACATCCCTACAAACCATCGATGTCAATATCCAGTGAAAGTAAACTGAAAGCCGTTTAATCATAGACATATTGGGACGTCTTTGAATGAAACCGACAAGACCTGGATGGTAATCAAAGAAGGGGATGTTTATTCCGACAAAATTCCACTTGTTTTTCTGTGAGTTCTGTTGGAACAGCTTCTATTGTCACCATGGAATCCTCTTGTGTTTCCCAGCTGGCCCTGTGTTTCCCTGCCCCGTGTTTCCCTGCTGGCCCTGTGTTTCCCTGCCCCGTGTTTTCCTGTTTCCCTGCTGGCCCCGTGTTTCCCTGCTGGCCCTGTGTTTCCCTGCTGGCCCTGTGTTTCCCTGCTGGCCTGTGTTTCCCTTCTGGCCCTGTGTTTCTCTGCTGGCCCGTGTTTCCCTGCTGGCACTGTGTTTCCGTGCACAGTGTTTACCTGCTGGCCCTGTGTTTCTCTGCTGACCCTGTGTTTCCCTGCTGGCCCTGTGTTTCCCTGCTGGCCCTGTGTTTCCCTGCTGGCCTGTGTTTCCCTGCTGGCCCCATGTTTCCCTTCTGGCCTGTGTTTCCCTGCTGGCCGTGTTTCCCTGCTGGCCCGTGTTTCCCTGCTGGCCCTGTGTTTCCCTGCTGGCCCTGTGTTTCCCTGCTGGCCCCGTGTTTCCCTGCTGGCCCTGTGTTTCCCTGCTGGCCCTGTGTTTCCCTGCTGGCCCTGTGTTTCCCTGCTCGCCCCGTGTTTCCTTGCTGGCCCTGTGTTTCCCTGCTGGCCCCGTGTTTCCCTGCTGGCCCTGTGTTTCTCTGCTGGCCCTGTGTTTCCCTGCTGGCCCTGTGTTTCCCTGCTGGCCCTGTGTTTCTCTGCTGGCCCGTGTTTCCCTGCTGGCACTGTGTTTCCGTGCACAGTGTTTACCTGCTGGCCCTGTGTTTCTCTGCTGACCCTGTGTTTCCCTGCTGGCCCTGTGTTTCCCTGCTG
>NC_088239.1:86630665-86668165 GCF_036934945.1 Oncorhynchus masou masou
ATGTCCTGTAGCTTAGCCTGGCATCAGCCATGTCCTGTAGTTTAGCCTGGCTTCAGTCGTGTCCTGTAGTTTAGCCTGGCATCAGCCCTGTCCTGTAGTTTAGCCTGGCTTCAGTCGTGTCCTGTAGTTTAGCCTGGCATCAGCCATGTCCTGTAGTTTAGCCTGGCATCAGCCCTGTCCTGTAGTTTAGCCTGGCATCAGCCCTGTCCTGTAGTTTAGCCTGGCATCAGCCGTGTCCTGTTTGACCTGTGGTTGATGACAGAATCTCTAATACATGTAAACTCATTTAGGGCGAGGTAGAGGAGTTGGACCAGACTGTAGTGGTCAGGGCCAGGTAGAGGAGTTGGACCAGACTGTAGTGGTCAGGGCCAGGTAGAGGAGGTGGACCAGACTGTAGTGGTCAGGGCCAGGTAGAGGAGGTGGACCAGACTGTAGTGGTCAGGTGAGGTAGAGCAGGTGGACATGACTGTAGTGGTCAGGGCCAGGTAGAGGAGGTGGACCAGACTGTAGTGGTCAGGTGAGGTAGAGGAGGTGGACCAGACTGTAGTGGTCAGGGCCAGGTAGAGGAGGTGGACCAGACTGTAGTGGTCAGGTGAGGTAGAGCAGGTGGACATGACTGTAGTGGTCAGGGCCAGGTAGAGGAGGTGGACCAGACTGTAGTGGTCAGGTGAGGTAGAGGAGGTGGACCAGACTGTAGTGGTCAGGGCCAGGTAGAGGAGGTGGACCAGACTGTAGTGGTCAGGGCCAGGTAGAGGAGGTGGACCAGACTGTAGTGGTCAGGGCCAGGTAGAGGAGGTGGACCAGACTGTAGTGGTCAGGGCCAGGTAGAGGAGGTGGACCAGACTGTAGTGGTCAGGTGAGGTAGAGGAGTTGGACCAGACTGTAGTGGTCAGGGCCAGGTAGAGGAGGTGGACCAGACTGTAGTGGTCAGGGCCAGGTAGAGGAGGTGGACCAGACTGTAGTGGTCAGGGCCAGGTAGAGGAGGTGGACCAGACTGTAGTGGTCAGGGCCAGGTAGAGGAGGTGGACCAGACTGTAGTGGTCAGGGCCAGGTAGAGGAGGTGGACCAGACTGTAGTGGTCAGGGCCAGGTAGAGGAGGTGGACCAGACTGTAGTGGTCAGGGCGAGGTAGAGGAGGTGGACCAGACTGTAGTGGTCAGGTGAGGTAGAGGAGGTGGACCAGACTGTAGTGGTCATGTGAGGTAGAGGAGGTGGACCAGACTGTAGTGGTCAGGTGAGGTAGAGGAGTTGGACCAGACTGTAGTGGTCAGGGCCAGGTAGAGGAGGTGGACCAGACTGCAGTGGTCAGGTGAGGTAGAGGAGGTGGACCAGACTGTAGTGGTCAGGGCCAGGTAGAGGAGGTGGACCAGACTGTAGTGGTCAGGGCCAGGTAGAGGAGGTGGACCAGACTGTAGTGGTCAGGTGAGGTAGAGGAGGTGGACCAGACTGTAGTGGTCAGGGCCAGGTAGAGGAGGTGGACCAGACTGTAGTGGTCAGGGCCAGGTAGAGGAGGTGGACCAGACTGTAGTGGTCAGGTGAGGTAGAGGAGGTGGACCAGACTGTAGTGGTCAGGGCCAGGTAGAGGAGGTGGACCAGACTGTAGTGGTCAGGTGAGGTAGAGGAGGTGGGCCAGACTGTAGTGGTCAGGTGAGGTAGAGGAGGTGGACCAGACTGTAGTGGTCAGGTGAGGTAGAGGAGGTGGACCAGACTGTAGTGGTCAGGTGAGGTAGAGGAGGTGGACCAGACTGTAGTGGTCAGGGCCAGGTAGAGGAGGTGGACCAGACTGTAGTGGTCAGGTGAGGTAGAGGAGGTGGACCAGACTGTAGTGGTCAGGGCCAGGTAGAGGAGGTGGACCAGACTGTAGTGGTCAGGGCCAGGTAGAGGAGGTGGACCAGACTGTAGTGGTCAGGGCCAGGTAGAGGAGGTGGACCAGACTGTAGTGGTCAGGTGAGGTAGAGGAGGTGGACCAGACTGTAGTGGTCAGGTGAGGTAGAGGAGGTGGACCAGACTGTAGTGGTCAGGGCCAGGTAGAGGAGGTGGGCCAGACTGTAGTGGTCAGGGCCAGGTAGAGGAGGTGGACCAGACTGTAGTGGTCATGTGAGGTAGAGGAGGTGGACCAGACTGTAGTGGTCAGGGCCAGGTAGAGGAGGTGGACCAGACTGTAGTGGTCAGGTGAGGTAGAGGAGGTGGACCAGACTGTAGTGGTCAGGGCCAGGTAGAGGAGGTGGACCAGACTGTAGTGGTCAGGGCCAGGTAGAGGAGGTGGACCAGACTGTAGTGGTCAGGGCCAGGTAGAGGAGGTGGACCAGACTGTAGTGGTCAGGGCCAGGTAGAGGAGGTGGACCAGACTGTAGTGGTCAGGGCCAGGTAGAGGAGGTGGACCAGACTGTAGTGGTCAGGGCCAGGTAGAGGAGGTGGACCAGACAGTAGTGGTCAGGGCCAGGTAGAGGAGGTGGACCAGACTGTAGTGGTCAGGGCCAGGTAGAGGAGGTGGACCAGACTGTAGTGGTCAGGTGAGGTAGAGGAGGTGGATCAGACTGTAGTGGTCAGGGCCAGGTAGAGGAGGTGGACCAGACTGTAGTGGTCAGGGCCAGGTAGAGGAGGTGGACCAGACTGTAGTGGTCAGGTGAGGTAGAGGAGGTGGACCAGACTGTAGTGGTCAGGTGAGGTAGAGGAGGTGGACCAGACTGTAGTGGTCAGGGCCAGGTAGAGGAGGTGGGCCAGACTGTAGTGGTCAGGGCCAGGTAGAGGAGGTGGACCAGACTGTAGTGGTCAGGTGAGGTAGAGGAGGTGGACCAGACTATAGTGGTCAGGTGAGGTAGAGGAGGTGGGCCAGACTGTAGTGGTCAGGGCCAGGTAGAGGAGGTGGACCAGACTGTAGTGGTCAGGTGAGGTAGAGGAGGTGGACCAGACTGTAGTGGTCAGGTGAGGTAGAGGAGGTGGACCAGACTATAGTGGTCAGGTGAGGTAGAGGAGGTGGGCCAGACTGTAGTGGTCAGGGCCAGGTAGAGGAGGTGGACCAGACTGTAGTGGTCAGGTGAGGTAGAGGAGGTGGACCAGACTATAGTGGTCAGGTGAGGTAGAGGAGGTGGGCCAGACTGTAGTGGTCAGGGCCAGGTAGAGGAGGTGGACCAGACTGTAGTGGTCAGGTGAGGTAGAGGAGGTGGACCAGACTGTAGTGGTCAGGGCCAGGTAGAGGAGGTGGACCAGACTGTAGTGGTCAGGTGAGGTAGAGGAGGTGGACCAGACTGTAGTGGTCAGGTGAGGTAGAGGAGGTGGACCAGACTGTAGTGGTCAGGTGAGGTAGAGGAGGTGGACCAGACTGTAGTGGTCAGGGCCAGGTAGAGGAGGTGGACCAGACTGTAGTGGTCAGGTGAGGTAGAGGAGGTGGACCAGACTGTAGTGGTCAGGAGAGGTAGAGGAGGTGGACCAGACTGTAGTGGTCAGGTGAGGTAGAGGAGGTGGACCAGACTGTAGTGGTCAGGTGAGGTAGAGGAGGTGGACCAGACTGTAGTGGTCAGGGCCAGGTAGAGGAGGTGGACCAGACTGTAGTGGTCAGGGCCAGGTAGAGGAGGTGGACCAGACTGTAGTGGTCAGGTGAGGTAGAGGAGGTGGACCAGACTGTAGTGGTCAGGGCCAGGTAGAGGAGGTGGACCAGACTGTAGTGGTCAGGTGAGGTAGAGGAGGTGGACCAGACTGTAGTGGTCAGGTGAGGTAGAGGAGGTGGACCAGACTGTAGTGGTCAGGGCCAGGTAGAGGAGGTGGACCAGACTGTAGTGGTCAGGTGAGGTAGAGGAGGTGGACCAGACTGTAATGGTCAGGGCCAGGTAGAGGAGGTGGACCAGACTGTAGTGGTCAGGTGAGGTAGAGGAGGTGGACCAGACTGTAGTGGTCAGGTGAGGTAGAGGAGGTGGACCAGACTGTAGTGGTCAGGTGAGGTAGAGGAGGTGGACCAGACTGTAGTGGTCAGGGCCAGGTAGAGGAGGTGGACCAGACTGTAGTGGTCAGGTGAGGTAGAGGATGTGGACCAGACTATAGTGGTCAGGTGAGGTAGAGGAGGTGGACCAGACTGTAGTGGTCAGGTGAGGTAGAGGAGGTGGACCAGACTGTAGTGGTCAGGTGAGGTAGAGGAGGTGGACCAGACTGTAGTGGTCAGGGCCAGGTAGAGGAGGTGGACCAGACTGTAGTGGTCAGGGCCAGGTAGAGGAGGTGGACCAGACTGTAGTGGTCAGGTGAGGTAGAGGAGGTGGACCAGACTGTAGTGGTCAGGTGAGGTAGAGGAGGTGGACCAGACTGTAGTGGTCAGGTGAGGTAGAGGAGGTGGACCAGACTGTAGTGGTCAGGGCCAGGTAGAGGAGGTGGACCAGACTGTAGTGGTCAGGGCCAGGTAGAGGAGGTGGACCAGACTGTAGTGGTCAGGTGAGGTAGAGGAGGTGGACCAGACTGTAGTGGTCAGGTGAGGTAGAGGAGGTGGACCAGACTGTAGTGGTCAGGGCCAGGTAGAGGAGGTGGACCAGACTGTAGTGGTCAGGGCCAGGTAGAGGAGGTGGACCAGACTGTAGTGGTCAGGGCCAGGTAGAGGAGGTGGACCAGACTGTAGTGGTCAGGTGAGGTAGAGGAGGTGGACCAGACTGTAGTGGTCAGGTGAGGTAGAGGAGGTGGACCAGACTGTAGTGGTCAGGTGAGGTAGAGGAGGTGGACCAGACTGTAGTGGTCAGGTGAGGTAGAGGAGGTGGACCAGACTGTAGTGGTCAGGGCCAGGTAGAGGAGGTGGACCAGACTGTAGTGGTCAGGGCCAGGTAGAGGAGGTGGACCAGACTGTAGTGGTCAGGTGAGGTAGAGGAGGTGGACCAGACTGTAGTGGTCAGGGCCAGGTAGAGGAGGTGGACCAGACTGTAGTGGTCAGGTGAGGTAGAGGAGGTGGGCCAGACTGTAGTGGTCAGGTGAGGTAGAGGAGGTGGACCAGACTGTAGTGGTCAGGTGAGGTAGAGGAGGTGGACCAGACTGTAGTGGTCAGGTGAGGTAGAGGAGGTGGACCAGACTGTAGTGGTCAGGTGAGGTAGAGGAGGTGGACCAGACTGTAGTGGTCAGGTGAGGTAGAGGAGGTGGACCAGACTGTAGTGGTCAGGTGTGGTAGAGGAGGTGGACCAGACTGTAGTGGTCAGGGCCAGGTAGAGGAGGTGGACCAGACTGTAGTGGTCAGGTGAGGTAGAGGAGGTGGACCAGACTGTAGTGGTCAGGTGAGGTAGAGGAGGTGGACCAGACTGTAGTGGTCAGGGCCAGGTAGAGGAGGTGGACCAGACTGTAGTGGTCAGGTGAGAGGTAGAGGAGGTGGACCAGACTGTAGTGGTCAGGTGAGGTAGAGGAGGTGGACCAGACTGTAGTGGTCAGGTGAGGTAGAGGAGGTGGACCAGACTGTAGTGGTCAGGGCCAGGTAGAGGAGGTGGACCAGACTGTAGTGGTCAGGGCCAGGTAGAGGAGGTGGACCAGACTGTAGTGGTCAGGTGAGGTAGAGGAGGTGGACCAGACTGTAGTGGTCAGGTGAGGTAGAGGAGGTGGACCAGACTGTAGTGGTCAGGGTGAGGTAGAGGAGGTGGACCAGACTGTAGTGGTCAGGTGAGGTAGAGGAGGTGGACCAGACTGTAGTGGTCAGGTGAGGTAGAGGAGGTGGACCAGACTGTAGTGGTCAGGGCCAGGTAGAGGAGGTGGACCAGACTGTAGTGGTCAGGTGAGGTAGAGGAGGTGGACCAGACTGTAGTGGTCAGGTGAGGTAGAGGAGGTGGACCAGACTGTAGTGGTCAGGTGAGGTAGAGGAGGTGGACCAGACTGTAGTGGTCAGGTGAGGTAGAGGAGGTGGACCAGACTGTAGTGGTCAGGGCCAGGTAGAGGAGGTGGCCAGACTGTAGTGGTCAGGGCCAGGTAGAGGAGGTGGACCAGACTGTAGTGGTCAGGGCCAGGTAGAGGAGGTGGACCAGACTGTAGTGGTCAGGGCGAGGTAGAGGAGGTGGACCAGACTGTAGTGGTCAGGTGAGGTAGAGGAGGTGGATCAGACTGTAGTGGTCAGGGCCAGGTAGAGGAGGTGGAACCAGACTGTAGTGGTCAGGTGAGGTAGAGGAGGTGGACCAGACTGTAGTGGTCAGGTGAGGTAGAGGAGGTGGACCAGACTGTAGTGGTCAGGGCCAGGTAGAGGAGGTGGACCAGACTGTAGTGGTCAGGTGAGGTAGAGGAGGTGGACCAGACTGTAGTGGTCAGGTGAGGTAGAGGAGGTGGACCAGACTGTAGTGGTCAGGGCCAGGTAGAGGAGGTGGACCAGACTGTAGTGGTCAGGTGAGGTAGAGGAGGTGGACCAGACTGTAGTGGTCAGGGCCAGGTAGAGGAGGTGGACCAGACTGTAGTGGTCAGGTGAGGTAGAGGAGGTGGACCAGACTGTAGTGGTCAGGGCCAGGTAGAGGAGGTGGACCAGACTGTAGTGGTCAGGTGAGGTAGAGGAGGTGGACCAGACTGTAGTGGTCAGGTGAGGTAGAGGAGGTGGACCAGACTGTAGTGGTCAGGGCCAGGTAGAGGAGGTGGACCAGACTGTAGTGGTCAGGGTGAGGTAGAGGAGGTGGACCAGACTGTAGTGGTCAGGTGAGGTAGAGGAGGTGGGCCAGACTGTAGTGGTCAGGGTGAGGTAGAGGAGGTGGACCAGACTGTAGTGGTCAGGTGAGGTAGAGGAGGTGGACCAGACTGTAGTGGTCAGGGCCAGGTAGAGGAGGTGGACCAGACTGTAGTGGTCAGGTGAGGTAGAGGAGGTGGACCAGACTGTAGTGGTCAGGTGAGGTAGAGGAGGTGGACCAGACTGTAGTGGTCAGGTGAGGTAGAGGAGGTGGACCAGACTGTAGTGGTCAGGGCCAGGTAGAGGAGGTGGACCAGACTGTAGTGGTCAGGGCCAGGTAGAGGAGGTGGACCAGACTGTAGTGGTCAGGTGAGTTAGAGGAGGTGGACCAGACTGTAGTGGTCAGGTGAGGTAGAGGAGGTGGACCAGACTGTAGTGGTCAGGTGAGGTAGAGGAGGTGGACCAGACTGTAGTGGTCAGGTGAGGTAGAGGAGGTGGACCAGACTGTAGTGGTCAGGGCCAGGTAGAGGAGGTGGACCAGACTGTAGTGGTCAGGGTGAGGTAGAGGAGGTGGACCAGACTGTAGTGGTCAGGTGAGGTAGAGGAGGTGGGCCAGACTGTAGTGGTCAGGTGAGGTAGAGGAGGTGGACCAGACTGTAGTGGTCAGGTGAGGTAGAGGAGGTGGACCAGACTGTAGTGGTCAGGGCCAGGTAGAGGAGGTGGACCAGACTGTAGTGGTCAGGTGAGGTAGAGGAGGTGGACCAGACTGTAGTGGTCAGGTGAGGTAGAGGAGGTGGACCAGACTGTAGTGGTCAGGTGAGGTAGAGGAGGTGGACCAGACTGTAGTGGTCAGGGCCAGGTAGAGGAGGTGGACCAGACTGTAGTGGTCAGGGCCAGGTAGAGGAGGTGGACCAGACTGTAGTGGTCAGGTGAGTTAGAGGAGGTGGACCAGACTGTAGTGGTCAGGGTGAGGTAGAGGAGGTGGACCAGACTGTAGTGGTCAGGTGAGGTAGAGGAGGTGGACCAGACTGTAGTGGTCAGGGCCAGGTAGAGGGGATTCATCAGGTGGTTTAACATGGTCCTCTACTGTATGGCTGCTATCTTTACTTTTTTTGCACTAAGTGTATCCACTATCATTCCCTATGATAAACAAAAACTCCGATCGAAAATTATTTTCTATCAACAGGACTCTTGTAACCACAATAGTCTCAGTTTTTCTGAAACATGGTTTTCGTACAAGATACCTCCCATGGCTATCGAACTCGACGGATTCTCCATTTGCAGAGTGGACAGGTAATCGTCTCTTCATCAACAACAGCTGATGTGCTGACTCTAGCGCAGTGGAAGTCTCCACCCATTGGTCACCTGTCTTGGAATACCTGATGGTCAAATGCCAACCCTTCGACCCCCAGATCTGTTATCGTATAAATTCCACCTCACAACAACAACAACAACAAGCTGGCACTTGACGAATTGTACGAGGCTATAAACAAGCAAGAAACCATGCATCCGGAGGCTGCTTTCCTTCTTGCCAGTGATTTTAATTCTGTGCCATTAAGACACGTAATGCCAAACTTTTATCAAAACGTCTCTTTCACCACTAGGAGCGATTAAGTACTGGACACCTGTTGCCTAACCCACAAGCAAGCATACAAAGCCCTTCCTCATAACCCCTTCGGCAAATCAGATCACGAACCTATACTCCTGCTTCCTATTTACAGATAAAAGCTCAAACAGAAAGTACCCATGATGCTCTCTGTTGAAAAATAGTTGGCCCGAAGCAGAGGCTATGCTACATGACTTTTTTGCGCTAACTGCAATATGTTCCTGGGATTCTGCCGATAGCATCGATGAGCTAACACCTCCGTCACCGGCTTCATCAGGAAATGCATCGCCAACATTGTCCCCAATCAGGAGCCCTGGATTAACTCAGAGGCTCACAGGGCTATCGCAGCCAACCTCGATGCTACAGTCTTGAGGACACGAACACGTACAAGAAGTAGCGCTACAATCTCCGCAGAGCCTTCAAACAGGCAAAAGGACAATATCCGAACAAGGTGAAATCTTATTATACCGGCTCTGATGGCAGGCGCGACAGTACATTACGGATTACAAAGGAAGCCGTGATCTGCCCAACGATGCCTCCCTACCAGACAAACTCAATACCCTGTTCAACAAAAACAACACATAGTCCTGCACGTGGTCCCCCGCTAATCCGGAGGACTAGGTGATCTCGCTTTCCCCGAGACTGATGAGCGAGTCAGGAATTTCAACGGGTCACTCGTAAGGACGCAGGGCCAGTATACAGTATACAGTAGTCCAGGGAGTGTCCACAGACCCGCTGGCAGGCGTCTTCACAGACATGTTCAACCTCCTTGTCCCAGTCTTATCCCCACATGTTTCAAGCTGACTACTATCATTCCTGTCCCCAAATACTCTAAGGAACACGTGTAAAACTCATTCCACGGCAGGCCGGGTGTCTGCGGGTTTTCGCTCCAACCTTGTGCTTGATTGTTGAATTAAGGTCAATAATTAGTAAGGAACTCCCCTGACCTGGTTGCCTAGGTCTTAGCTGAAAGGAAAAAAAAACCAAAACCCGCAGACACACAACCCACACATGAGTTTGACTGCTCTAAGGCATTCTGCCACAATGACTAGCGCCCTGTAGCTTTCACATCTGTAATAATGAATTCCTTTGCTAGGCTGGTCATGGCTCACATCAACTCATCCCAAATGCCCTGGTCCCACTCCACTGTGCACACCGCCCCAACTAGGGCTGTGGTGGTCATGACATTTTGTCAGCCGATTATTGTAATGCAAAAGACTGCAGGTCTCATGGTAATTGACCGTTAATTAACATAATTACACATTCAGCACCTCCGCACCTACAAGTCGCAGATGCACATATTTGGAACATCCACATTTAAAAAAGTCTAATACATCAATTGAATTTACACATCACAATAAATCCATGATTTATTTTAGTCAGGTGTAAAGAAACATCATCATATTAATAAAATGTATTTCACAAGAAGAGAATATGGAGTTGTCCTACTGTATGTTATCTGGCTATGAGCTATGCCATAGGATGTAGGCTTATTCATTTAGCAGACAAGATATACTTTAAATAATATGATTTTATAGTACGAAAAATATAATTTAATTTAGCTGAAAAAAATTGAAAGGACAGTGTTCTGCTCTGCTGTGCTCTCTGAACTGATGAGTGATCCTGAATGATCCTGTCCTGCTCTGCTCTCTGTACTGAGGAGTGATCCTGAATGAGCCTGTCCTACTCTGCTCTCTGTACTGAGGAGTGATCCTGAATGATCCTGTCCTACTCTGCTCTCTGTACTGATGAGTGATCCTGAATGAGCCTGTCCTACTCTGCTCTCTGTACTGATGAGTCATCCTGAATGAGCCTGTCCTACTCTGCTCTCTGTTTTCTCTTGCCTTGGCTGGAGTGCCAGATGGCCAGGTTTTACTTTTTATTGTATTTTTGGAACTATTCCTACACATGTAGCCTCAAAATTTGATCGAAGCTTGCTACAGCAGGAAAATAATCCTGCAGCAACAGAACATTGGTATTAATATTTGGATTATAACTAATGAACATTTTGGTAACACTTTAAAATAACTTGTGATAAAGCATTTATAAAGATGAGTAAATAGTTTATTCATCATGTATTCATAATTACTCCCACATTTGTAAATCTTATTAACCTAGTGTATAAAAGTGTATAGACAACTTTTAAAATATGTAATAACGATTTATAAAATCATTGATAAGATGTTTAATATAGGTCCTTATAAAACCATTTACTAACCATTAGCTAACTATTTTTTTTGCACAGCCTCACTCAAAGTGTGGGCTAGTTCTAATTTAATGCTACTTTATAAATGTTTTGACCCCGCTAATTGGTCCTCACGCACAAAGTAGTTTAACCACCACTTCCTCAATCCTTGTACGTCCAATATCCTTGTACGTTTCAACTATTTAACTGTACTATAATGCTTAAAAGTCCACTCAAATTTTAAATATCAGTTATCGGTATCAGGGTTTTTTTGGCACGGAAAATATTGGATATCTCATATCGGTGCATCCCTGATTTTAAGTATTTGAAAATATTGAAAATATTACTTAAACCCAGGTCTGGACCAGACTACAGCAAGGCATGATGGTTGGACAGGCCAGGTTGATGTAGTAATACTCTGTTGAAAGCCTACTGAAGTTATCTCTGCAGTCTATCGTATAGCTGCTCTGCTCTGCTCTCCACACCTCCCTATATGATCGTCCCACAAGCCCCTCAGAGAATCTAGCAGCAGAGACTCTAGTAGCAGAGACTCTAGTAGCAGAGATTCTAGCTGCAGAGACTCTAGTAGCAGAGACTCTAGTAGCAGAGATTCTAGTAGCAGAGATTCTAGCTGCAGAGGCTCTAGTAGCAGAGACTCTAGTAGCAGAGATTCTAGCTGCAGAGACTCTAGTAGCAGAGACTCCAGCAGCAGAGACTATAGCAGCAGAGACTCCAGCAGCAGAGACTCTGGTAGCAGAGTCTAGTAGCAGAGACTCTAGTAGCAGATACTCTAGAAGCAGAGACTCCAGCAGCAGAGACTCTAGTAGCAGATACTCTAGTAGCAGAGACTCTTGCAGCAGAGACTCTAGTAGAAGAGACTCTTGTAGCACAGACTCTAGTAGCAGAGACTCTTGTAGCAGAGACTCTGGTAGCAGAGACTCTAGCAGCAGAGACTCCAGCAGCAGAGACTCTAGTAGCAGAGACTCTAGTAGCAGAGACTATAGCAGCAGAGACTCCAGCAGCAGAGACTCTAGTAGCAGAGACTCTAGTAGTAGAGACTTAAGTAGCAGAGACTCCAACAGCAGAGACTCTAGTAGCAGAGACTCTTGTAGCAGAGACTCTAGTAGCAGAGACTCTAGTAGCAGAGACTCTTGTAGCAGAGACTCCAGCAGCAGAGACTCTAGTAGCAGAGACTCTAGTAGCAGAGACTCAAGTAGCAGAGACTCCAACAGCAGAGACTCTAGTAGCAGAGACTCTAGTAGCAGAGACTCTAGTAGCAGAGACTCTGGTAGCAGAGAGTATAGTAGCGGAGACTCCAGCAGCAGAGACTCTAGTAGCAGAGACTCTGGTAGCAGAGACTCTTGTAGCAGAGACACTTGTAGCAGAGACTCTAGTAGCAGAGACTCTAGTAGCAGAGACTCTAGTAGCAGAGACTCTAGTAGCAGACACTCCAGCAGCTGTCCAGGTCTTGAGATTTGACCCCTGCATTCCTATGGGGGCTAATGAGTAGAGGGAGCAGGCACTAACTCCTCATTACTCAAGTCTGACTCCTCATTAGGATTACTCAAGTCTGACTCAAGGATTTCTTTCAAGGTTCATTATTAACTTTCCAGTCCTGACCGGGACAGAGGGAAAGGTAGAATGGGGTGCTAGACCACAGACTTCCTATAGGACAACAGGAAAGTAAGGTGGTGCTATAGCAGGTTTCCCTTATTTGATAACTTCCTTCGAGAAAAAGTACTAAAAGAGTGAGTCAATAGATGTGTTCAGTGATATACAATGTAACTGAAGTCTCTTGCTACGGGAACAAGTGGCTGTGGTACAACTTTGATATCGAGTTATGTTGGTCTACTTTGGGAGTCCTGCTTTGTCAGATCAGCTGATATACCATCCCTGTCTGATTGGTCAGTCCATCCCTGTAGGTGTATTCTATAAATACATCTGATTGGCCAGTCCATCCCTGTAGGTGTGTTCTATAAATACATCTGATTGGTCAGTCCATCCCTGTAGGAGTGTTCTATAAATACATCTGATTGGCCAGTCCATCCCTGTAGGTGTGTTCTATAAATAAATCTGATTGGTCAGTCCATCTATGTAGGTGGGTTCTATAAATACATCTGATTGGTCAGTCCATCCCTGTTGGTGTGTTCTATAAATACATCTGATTGGTCAGTCCATCCCTGTAAGTGTGTTCTATAAATACATCTAATTGGTCAGTCCATCCCTGTAGGTGTGTTCTATAAATAAATCTGATTGGTCAGTCCATCCCTGTAGGTGTGTTCTATAAATACATCTGATTGGTCAGTCCATCCCTGTAGGTGTGTTCTATAAATACATTTGATTGGCCAGTCCATCCCTGTAGGTGTGTTCTATAAATACATCTGATTGGTCAGTCCATCTATGTAGGTGTGTTCTATAAATACATCTGATTGGCCAGTCCATCCCTGTAGGTGCGTTCTATAAATAAATCTGATTGGTCAGTCCATCTATGTAGGTGTGTTCTATAAATACATCTGATTGGCCAGTCCATCCCTGTAGGTGCGTTCTATAAATAAATCTGATTGGTCAGTCCATCTATGTAGGTGTGTTCTATAAATACATCTGATTGGTCAGTCCATCCCTGTAAGTGTGTTCTATAAATACATCTGATTGGTCAGTCTATCCCTGTAGGTGTGTTCCATGAAGACATTACACCCATACACACATAAATTAAATCCAGATTGACAATCGACCAAGCTAAATAGGTGTTAAACTGAATAGGTTTGAAGATAAATAGGTTTGAAGCTAAATAGGTTTTAAACTAAATAGTTTTTAAGGTAAATAGGTAAATAGGTTTTATAGTAAACAGGTTTTACGCTGGATAGTGAGTTGTTTGTATGTATAGGAATGGGAGAATAAACAGACATGTTCAGTACACCAGGGATGAAGGGATGGACTGGAACTGTTTAGATTCTTACAGGCTGAATACATGCCTGTCTGTCGGTCATCCTGGGGGCTGCGTGTGTGTGTGCGTGTGTGTGTGTGTGTGTGTGTGTGTGTGTGTGTGTGTGTGTGTGTGTGTGTGTGTGTGTGTGTGTGTGTGTGCGTGCGTGAGAGAGAGAGAGAGAGAGATAAAAGGGGGCGAGAGACAATTCTCCCAGACAAGGCCGAATCCCAGCCTAGCCCAGAGCCAGGGAGTGATCATTGGTTCTCCTCCCTCTCCTATCACAGCAGCCACTTACCCGGAGAAACCTCAACTACTTGGAGGACGAGGGTAGTGCACTACACTACCTTCAGACATTATTCATACTAGAGGTCGACCGATTAATCGGAATGGCCGATTTCAAGTTTTCATAACAATCGAAATCTGTATTTTTGGACACCGATTTGGCCTAAATTTTGTATTTATTTTTTATTTAACTAGGCCAAGGAAAGGTGGGTTTGTTCAGGGGCAGAACGACAGATGTTTGCCTTGTCAGCTTGGGGATTCGTTGTTGCAACCTTCCGGTTACTAGTCCAACGCTCTAACCACCTGCCTTACATTGGAACTCCACGAGGAGCCCGCGTGGCAGGCTGACTACCTGTTACACGAGGGCAGCAAGGAGTCACGGTAAGTTGCTAGCCAGCATTAAACTTATCTTATAAAAAACAATCAATCTTAACATAATCACTAGTTAACTACACATGGTTGATGATATTACCAGGTTAACTAGCGTGTCCTGCATTGCATATAATTGATGTGGCTCCTGTTCATTTCTCATCGAATCACATCCTACTTCGCCAAACGGGTGATGATTTAGCACTGCCATTGCAGCAAACCTAAATATAAATATCAATGCATTTCTTTAAAATCAGTACACAAGTATATATTTTTAAACCTGCATATTTAGTTAATATTGCCTGCGAACACAAATTTCTTATAATTAGGGAAATTGTGTCACTTCTCTTGCGTTCCGTGCAGTCAGGGTATATGGAGCAGTCAGGGTATATGGAGTCAGTCAGGGTATATGGAGTCAGTCAGGGTATATGGAGTCAGTCAGGGTATATGCAGCAGTCAGGGTATATGGAGTCAGTCAGGGTATATGGAGTCAGTCAGGGTATATGGAGTCAGTCAGGGTATATGGAGTCAGTCAGGGTATATGCAGCAGTCAGGGTATATGGAGCAGTCAGGGTATATGGAGCAGTCAGGGTATATGGAGTCAGTCAGGGTATATGGAGTCAGTCAGGGTATATGGAGTCAGTCAGGGTATATGGAGTCAGTCAGGGTATATGCAGCAGTCAGGGTATATGGAGCAGTCAGGGTATATGGAGTCAGTCAGTGTATATGGATCAGTCAGGGTATATGCAGCAGTCAGGGTATATGGAGTCAGTCAGGGTATATGGAGTCAGTCAGGGTATATGGAGTCAGTCAGGGTATATGGAGTCAGTCAGGGTATATGGAGTCAGTCAGGGTATATGGAGTCAGTCAGGGTATATGGAGCAGTCAGGGTATATGGAGCAGTCAGGGTATATGGAGCAGTCAGGGTATATGGAGCAGTCAGGGTATATGCAGCAGTCAGGGTATATGGAGTCAGTCAGGGTATATGGAGCAGTCAGGGTATATGCAGCAGTCAGGGTATATGGAGCAGTCAGGGTATATGGAGAAGTCAGGGTATATGGAGCAGTCAGGGTATATTCAGCAGTCAGGGTATATGCAGTCAGTCAGGGTATATGGAGTCAGTCAGGGTATATGGAGCAGTCAGGGTATATGGAGCAGTCAGGGTATATGGAGTCAGTCAGGGTATATGGAGCAGTCAGGGTATATGGAGTCAGTCAGGGTATATGGAGCCAGTCAGGGTATATGGAGTCAGTCAGGGTATATGGAGTCAGTCAGGGTATATGGAGCAGTCAGGGTATATGGAGTCAGTCAGGGTATATGGAGCCAGTCAGGGTATATGGAGTCAGTCAGGGTATATGGAGCAGTCAGGGTATATGGAGCAGTCAGGGTATATGCAGCAGTCAGGGTATATGGAGTCAGGGTATATGCAGCAGTCAGGGTATATGGAGCAGTCAGGGTATATGGAGTCAGTCAGGGTATATGGAGCAGTCAGGGTATATGGAGTCAGTCAGGGTATATGGAGCAGTCAGGGTATATGCAGCAGTCAGGGTATATGGAGCAGTCAGGGTACATGGAGTCAGTCAGGGTATATGGAGTCAGTCAGGGTATATGGAGTCAGTCAGGGTATATGGAGCAGTCAGGGTACATGGAGTCAGTCAGGGTATATGGAGTCAGTCAGGGTATATGGAGCAGTCAGGGTATATGGAGTCAGTCAGGGTATATGGAGTCAGTCAGGGTATATGGAGCAGTCAGGGTATATGGAGTCAGTCAGGGTATATGGAGCAGTCAGGGTATATGCAGCAGTCAGGGTATATGGAGTCAGTCAGGGTATATGGAGCAGTCAGGGTATATGGAGCAGTCAGGGTATATGTAGCAGTCAGGGTATATGTAGCAGTCAGGGTATATGGAGTCAGTCAGGGTATATGGAGTCAGTCAGGGTATATGGAGTCAGTCAGGGTATATGGAGCAGTCAGGGTATATGGAGCAGTCAGGGTATATGTAGCAGTCAGGGTATATGGAGTCAGTCAGGGTATATGGAGTCAGTCAGGGTATATAGAGCAGTCAGGGTATATGGAGTCAGTCAGGGTATATGGAGTCAGTCAGGGTATATGCAGCAGTCAGGGTATATGGAGCAGTCAGGGTATATGTAGCAGTCAGGGTATATGGAGTCAGTCAGGGTATATGGAGCAGTCAGGGTATATGCAGCAGTCAGGGTATATGGAGCAGTCAGGGTATATGCAGCAGTCAGGGTATATGGAGCAGTCAGGGTATATGGAGCAGTCAGGGTATATGGAGTCAGTCAGGGTATATGCAGCAGTCTGGGTATATGGAGTCAGTCAGGGTATATGGAGCAGTCAGGGTATATGGAGCAGTCAGGGTATATGGAGCAGTCAGGGTACATGGAGCAGTCAGGGTATATGGAGTCAGTCAGGGTATATGGAGTCAGTCAGGGTATATGGAGTCAGTCAGGGTATATGGAGCAGTCAGGGTATATGGAGTCAGTCAGGGTATATGGAGCAGTCAGGGTATATGGAGCAGTCAGGGTATATGGAGTCAGTCAGGGTATATGCAGCGGTCAGGGTATATGGAGTCAGTCAGGGTATATGCAGCAGTCAGGGTATATGCAGCAGTCAGGGTATATGGAGTCAGTCAGGGTATATGGAGTCAGTCAGGGTATATGGAGTCAGTCAGGGTATATGGAGCAGTCAGGGTATATGGAGCAGTCAGGGTATATGGAGTCAGTCAGGGTATATGCAGCGGTCAGGGTATATGGAGTCAGTCAGGGTATATGCAGCAGTCAGGGTATATGCAGCAGTCAGGGTATATGTAGCAGTCAGGGTATATGTAGCAGTCAGGGTATATGGAGTCAGTCAGGGTATATGGAGTCAGTCAGGGTATATGGAGCAGTCAGGGTATATGGAGTCAGTCAGGGTATATGGAGTCAGTCAGGGTATATGCAGCAGTCAGGGAATATGGAGCAGTCAGGGTATATGTAGCAGTCAGGGTATATGGAGTCAGTCAGGGTATATGGAGCAGTCAGGGTATATGCAGCAGTCAGGGTATATGGAGCAGTCAGGGTATATGCAGCAGTCAGGGTATATGGAGCAGTCAGGGTATATGGAGCAGTCAGGGTATATGGAGTCAGTCAGGGTATATGCAGCAGTCAGGGTATATGCAGCAGTCAGGGTATATGGAGCAGTCAGGGTATATGGAGCAGTCAGGGTATATGGAGCAGTCAGGGTATATGTAGCAGTCAGGGTATATGGAGTCAGTCAGGGTATATGGAGCAGTCAGGGTATATGCAGCAGTCAGGGTATATGCAGCAGTCAGGGTATATGGAGCAGTCAGGGTATATGGAGCAGTCAGGGTATATGCAGCAGTCAGGGTATATGGAGTCAGTCAGGGTATATGGAGCAGTCAGGGTATATGGAGCAGTCAGGGTATATGCAGCAGTCAGGGTATATGGAGTCAGTCAGGGTATATGCAGCAGTCAGGGTATATGGATTCAGTCAGGGTATATGCAGCAGTCAGGGTATATGGAGTCAGTCAGGGTATATGGAGCAGTCAGGGTATATGGAGCAGTCAGGGTATATGCAGCAGTCAGGGTATATGGAGCAGTCAGGGTATATGTAGCAGTCAGGGTATATGGAGTCAGTCAGGGTATATGGAGCAGTCAGGGTATATGCAGCAGTCATGGTATATGCAGCAGTCAGGGTATATGGAGCAGTCAGGGTATATGGAGCAGTCAGGGTATATGCAGCAGTCAGGGTATATGGAGTCAGTCAGGGTATATGGAGCAGTCAGGGTATATGGAGTCAGTCAGGGTATATGGAGTCAGTCAGGGTATATGCAGCAGTCAGGGTATATGGAGTCAGGCAGGGTATATGGAGCAGTCAGGGTATATGGAGCAGTCAGGGTATATGGAGTCAGTCAGGGTATATGCAGCAGTCAGGGTATATGGAGCAGTCAGGGTATATGGAGTCAGTCAGGGTATATGCAGCAGTCAGGGTATATGGAGTCAGTCAGGGTATATGGAGTCAGTCAGGGTATATGGAGTCAGTCAGGGTATATGCAGCAGTCAGGGTATATGGAGTCAGGCAGGGTATATGGAGCAGTCAGGGTATATGGAGCAGTCAGGGTATATGGAGTCAGTCAGGGTATATGCAGCAGTCAGGGTATATGGAGCAGTCAGGGTATATGGAGTCAGTCAGGGTATATGCAGCAGTCAGGGTATATGGAGTCAGTCAGGGTATATGGAGCAGTCAGGGTATATGGAGCAGTCAGGGTATATGTAGCAGTCAGGGTATATGCAGCAGTCAGGGTATATGGAGTCAGTCAGGGTATATGGAGCAGTCAGGGTATATGCAGCAGTCAGGGTATATGCAGCAGTCAGGGTATATGGAGCAGTCAGGGTATATGCAGCAGTCAGGGTATATGCAGCAGTCAGGGTATATGGAGCAGTCAGGGTATATGGAGTCAGTCAGGGTATATGGAGCAGTCAGGGTATATGGAGTCAGTCAGGGTATATGGAGCAGTCAGGGTATATGGAGTCAGTCAGGGTATATGCAGCAGTCAGGGTATATGCAGCAGTCAGGGTATATGGAGTCAGTCAGGGTATATGGAGCAGTCAGGGTATATGGAGCAGTCAGGGTATATGGAGTCAGTCAGGGTATATGGAGCAGTCAGGGTATATGGAGCAGTCAGAGTATATGGAGCAGTCAGGGTATATGGAGTCAGTCAGGGTATATGCAGCAGTCAGGGTATATGGAGCAGTCAGGGTATATGCAGCAGTTTGGGCCGCCTGGCTCGTTGTGAACTGTGTGAAGTCCATTTATTCCTAACAAAGACCTTAATTAATTTGTCAGAATTGTACATAATTATGACATAACATTGAAGGTTGTACAATGAAACAGCAATTTAGACTTAAGGATTCCACCCGTTAGATAAAATACAGAACGGTTCCGTGTTTCACTGAAAGAATAAACATTTTGTTTTCGAAATGATAGTTTCCGGATTCGACCATATCAATGACCAAAGGCTCGTATTTCTGTGTGTTATCAAGTTATAATTAAGTCTATGACTTGATATTCGATAGAGCAGTCTGACTGAGCGGTGGTAGGCAGCAGCAGGCTCGAAAGCATTCATTCAAACTGCACTTTCGTGCATTTGCCAGCAGCTCTTCGCTGTGCTTCAAGCATTGAGCTGTTTATGACTTCAAGCCTATCAACTCTCGAGATGTTTCTATGTTTTGGCCGGGTATGGTTCTCAGTCAGGGACAGCTGTCTATCGTTGTCTCTGATTGGGAATCATACTTAGGCAGCCTGTTTTACCACCTTAGTTGTGGGTAGTTGTCTGTGTTGGTGGCCTGTATAGCCCTAGTAAGCTTCACGGTCGTAGTTGTTGTTTCTTGTTTTTGTTGGCGATAACTACCCACGCCGCAGCTTGGTCCGGTCATTTTCCTGACGACGTTTGTGACACTAATTCATACCCCTTGACTTATAGCACATTTACTTTTGTTACAGCCTGAAATCAAAATGGATTCAATTGATTTACACACAATATCCCAAAAATGGCAAAGTGAAAACATGTTTTTAGACATTTCTGCAAATGTATTGAAAATGAAACACAGAAATAATAAATGTATAAATAAGTATTCACACCCCTGACGCTATAGATGTTAGAATCACCTTTGGCAGTGATTACAGCTGTGACTCTCTCAGAGTTTTCCACACCTGGATTGTGCCCATTATTATATTCTAAATTCTTCATGCTCCGTCACATTGGTTGTTGATCATTGCTAGACAGCCATTTTAGATGTTGAAGCAGATTTCAGTCCAAACTGCAACTCGGCCTCTCAGGAACAGTCACTGTCTTCTTGGTAAGCAACTCCATTGTAGATGTGGCCTTGTGTTAAAGGTTATCGTCCTGCTGAACTGCACCTATGGCTGAACTGCACCTATGATGTAGATGTGGCCTTGTGTTTAAGGTTATTGTCCTGCTGAACTGCACCTATGGCTGAACTGCACCTATGATGTAGATTTAGCCTTGTGTTTAAGGTTATCGTCCTGCTGAACTGCACCTATGATGTAGATTTAGCCTTGTGTTTAAGGTTATTGTCCTGCTGAACTGCACCTATGGCTGAACTGCACCTATGATGTAGATTTAGCCTTGTGTTTAAGGTTATTGTCCTGCTGAACTGCACCTATGATGTAGATTTAGCCTTGTGTTTAAGGTTATTGTCCTGCTGAACTGCACATATGATGTAGATTTAGCCTTGTGTTTAAGGTTATTGTCCTGCTGAACTGCACATATGATGTAGATTTAGCCTTGTGTTTAAGGTTATTGTCCTGCTGAACTGCACCTATGATGTAGATTTAGCCTTGTGTTTAAGGTTATTGTCCTGCTGAACTGCACCTATGGCTGAACTGCACCTATGATGTAGATTTAGCCTTGTGTTTAAGGTTATCGTCCTGCTGAACTGCACCTATGATGTAGATTTAGCCTTGTGTTTTAGGTTATTGTCCTGCTGAACTGCACCTATGATGTAGATTTAGCCTTGTGTTTAAGGTTATCGTCCTGCTGAACTGCACCTATGATGTAGATTTAGCCTTGTGTTTAAGGTTATCGTCCTGCTGAACTGCACCTATGATGTAGATTTAGCCTTGTGTTTAAGGTTATTGTCCTGCTGAACTGCACCTATGATGTAGATTTAGCCTTGTGTTTAAGGTTATCGTCCTGCTGAACTGCACCTATGATGTAGATTTAGCCTTGTGTTTAAGGTTATTGTCCTGCTGAACTGCACCTATGATGTAGATTTAGCCTTGTGTTTAAGGTTATTGTCCTGCTGAACTGCACCTATGATGTAGATTTAGCCTTGTGTTTAAGGTTATTGTCCTGCTGAACTGCACCTATGATGTAGATTTAGCCTTGTGTTTAAGGTTATTGTCCTGCTGAACTGCACCTATGATGTAGATTTAGCCATGTGTTTAAGGTTATCGTCCTGCTGAACTGCACCTATGATGTAGATTTAGCCTTGTGTTTGTTTAAGGTTATCATCCTGCTGAACTGCACCTATGATGTAGATTTAGCCTTGTGTTTAAGGTTATTGTCCTGCTGAACTGCACCTATGATGTAGATTTAGCCTTGTGTTTAAGGTTATTGTCCTGCTGAACTGCACCTATGATGTAGATTTAGCCTTGTGTTTAAGGTTATCGTCCTGCTGAACTGCACCTGTGATGTAGATTTAGCCTTGTGTTTAAGGTTATCGTCCTGCTGAACTGCACCTATGATGTAGATTTAGCCTTGTGTTTAAGGTTATTGTCCTGCTGAACTGCACCTGTGATGTAGATTTAGCCTTGTGTTTAAGGTTATCGTCCTGCTGAACTGCACCTATGATGTAGATTTAGCCTTGTGTTTAAGGTTATTGTCCTGCTGAACTGCACCTATGATGTAGATTTAGCCTTGTGTTTTAGGTTATCGTCCTGAAAGGTGAATTCATCTCCCCGTGTCTGGTGGAAAGCAGACTGAACCAGGTTTTCTCCTAACCTAAGATTCTGCCTGTGCTTAACTCCATTCCCATTCTTTAGATCCTGAACAACTCCCCAGCCCTTAAAGATGACAAGCATACCCATAACATGATGCAGCCACCACAATGGTTGAAAATATGGAAAGTGATACTGGATTGGATTTGCCCCAAACATTATGGGGTATTGTGTGAAGGCCAGTGACCCCCTCCCCCCAAAAAATCTAAATTTAATCCATGTTAAATTCAGGTTGGAAAAAGTCAAGGGGGGTGAATACTTGCTGAAGGTCCTTGAGAATAGGGAAGCCATTTGGGAAGCAGAACTTGTCTGATAGGAGATAATTCGGACCAACCACCACCCCTGGTGTTGCTCCACTCTGCAACAACATTCTTGTGGGAGCCAGTTTACCCCGGTGCATGGCCACAGCCAAATATTTAGCCTGTCAGATAGAATCAGACTCAAACACAAAAGAGAGTGCCTAGAATGACAGCCCCTCCCGGGCCCCTCCAGGCCCCCGGCGGCGAGACCCATCCACACCACCTCCGACGAGGGCGGACAGCGGGAGAGAGCCACAGAGCTGTCGGCTCCACAGAGCTCCAGTGTTCACAGGTGTAGGTCCCAAATGGTGCCCTATTTCTTATGTAGTGCACTACTTTTGATCAGAGCAGTATGGGATTCCTTATAGGCCCAGGTCAAAAGTAGTGCACTACATAGGCAATAAGGTACGATTTACAAAATAATGGAGCCACTCAATTCAGACGTTCATTGAAAAAACATGATCGTGAGGTTAAAAATACAAACAGAAGCAAAACAGACATCAATCTGGAGGCTGGATGTTAAACCAGGGACATGATGTTAATCTGACACAGGGACCTCATGTTAATCTGACACAGGGACCTCATGTTAATCTGACACAGGGACCTCATGTTAATCTGACACAGGGACCTCATGTTAATCTGACACAGGGACCTCATGTTAATCTGACACAGGGACCTCATGTTAATCTGACACAGGGACCTCATGTTAATCTGACACAGGGACCTCATGTTAATCTGACACAGGGGCCTCATGTTAATCTGACACAGGGACCTCATGTTAATCTGACACAGGGACCTCATGTTAATCTGACACAGGGACCTCATGTTAATCTGACACAGGGACCTCATGTTAATCTGACACAGGGACCTCATGTTAATCTGACACAGGGACCTCATGTTAATCTGACACAGGGACCTCATGTTAATCTGACACAGGGACCTCATGTTTCTGCGGTGTTGACCATTCTGCCTGCCCTGACCCTGACCCTGAGCCTGCCATCCTGTACCTTTGACCCACCTATCTGGATTACTGACCTCTGCCTGCCCTGACCCTGACCCTGACCTCTGCCTGCCCTGACCCTGACCCTGACCTCTGCCTGCCCTGACCCTGACCTCTGCCTGCCCCTGTTCGATTAATAAACTGTTGCTACTTCGATGTTGTCTGCATCTGGGTTTTATCTAAAAGGTGATAGTGAGAGTCGTTATACAGAAATAGTCGTTATAAAGAAAGAGTCATTATAAAGAAAGAGTCGTTATAAAGTTGTTTTAAAGAAAGATTAGTTATAAAGAGTCATTATAAAGAAAGAGTCATTTTAAAGAAAGAGTCATTATAAAGAAAGAGTCGTTATAAAGAAAGAGTCATTATATATAAAGAGTCGTTTTAAAGAAAGAGTCGTAATATATAAAGAGTCACTTTAAAGAAAGAGTCGTTATAAAGAGTTATTATAAAGAAAGAGTCATTATATATAAAGAGTCACTTTAAAGAAAGAGTCGTTATAAAGAGTCATTATAAATAAAGAGTCATAATAAAGAAAGAGTCATTATATATAAAGAGTCATTATAAATAGAGTCATTATATATAAAGAGTCATTATAAATAAAGAGTCGTTATAAAGAGTCATTATAAAGAAAGAGTCATTAAAAAGAAAGAGTCGTTATAAAGAGTCATTATATAAAAAGAGTTGTTTTAAAGAAAGGGTCGTTATATATAAAGAGTCACTTTAAAGAAAGAGTCGTTATAAAGAGTCATTATAAAGAAAGAGTCATTATATATAAAGAGTCATTATAAATAAAGAGTCGTTATAAAGAGTCATTATAAAGAAAGAGTCATTATATATAAAGAGTCACTTTAAAGAAAGAGTCGTTATAAAGAGTCATTATAAATAAAGAGTTGTAATAAAGAAAGAGTCATTATATATAAATAGAGTCATTATATATAAAGAGTCATTATAAATAAAGAGTTGTTATAAAGAGTCATTATAAAGAAAGAGTCATTATAAAGAAAGAGTCGTTATAAAGAGTCATTATAAAGAAAGAGTCATTATAAAGAGTCATTATAAAGAAAGAGTTGTTATAAAGAGTCATTATAAAGAAAGAGTCATTATAAAGGTGTCTACTCTTCTGTTCTGAATCACTTCATGCCTCAAGAGGTTCCATTGCCAGAACCTTGTGAAAACCCAACATTGGAAGAGTGAACACTGTTTGTCACAACGTAGACTATAAAAACGATGGATCTCCGATTGTAACTCCATACATGGAGGTTTGTATAGGACCAGATTAAGGAAAGAGAATCCAGAACAGAGAATCCATGGCTCCAGAATGTAGATGATTCCCTGGAGTCTACCATGAACCTTTCGATGAGTCAAAAAGGCAGATGAGTTTTCATAACAACACATACTGTAGGTGCCACAATGACACTAACTGCACAGTGACTTCACAGAGCAAAGGACACAGACAACAGTTCATTGTTCTTCACATCAGAAATCAGTGAGAGAAAAAATAAATGTATGACTGGCAATGGATCACTACCAGGTTCCCAAGGGCCAATACCACCCTCCCAAGGGCCAATATCAGGCTCCCAAGGGCCAATACCACCCTCCCAAGGGCCAATACCACCCTCCAAAGGCCAATAACATCCATGGGCCAATACCACCCTCCCAAGGGCCAATACCACCTTCCCAAGGGCCAATAACATCCACGGGCCAATACCACCCTCCCAATGGCCAATACCACCCTCCCAAGGGCCAAAACAACCCTCCCAAGGGCCAATAACATCCATGGGCCAATACCACCCTCCCATGGGCGAATACCACCCTCCCAAGGGCCAATACCACCCTCCAAGGTCCAATAACATCCATGGGCCAATACCACCCTCCCAAGGGCCAATACTACCCTCCAAGGACCAATAACATCCACGGGCCAATACCACCCTCCCAAGGGTGAATAGAACCCTCCAAAGGGCCAATACAACCATCCAAGTGCCAATAACATCCACGGGCCAATACCACCCTCCCAAGGGTGAATAGTACACTCCCAAGGGCCAATACAACCCTCCCAAGGGCCAATAGAACCCTCCCAATGGCCAATACCACCCTCCCAAGGGCCAATACAACCACCCCAAGGGCCAATAACATCCATGGGCCAATGCCACCCTCCCAAGGGCCAATACGTCTCATGAGCCAATACAACCCATCCAAGTGCCAATAACATCCATGGGCCAATTCCACCCTCCCAAGAGCCAATACAACCCTCCCAAGGGCCAATAAAACCCTCCCAAGGGCATATACAACCCTCCCAAAGGCCAATACAACCCTCCCAAGGGCCAATAACATCCATGGGCCAATACCACCCTCCCAAGGGTCAATACAACCCTCCCAAGGGCCAATAACATCCATGGGCCAATACCACCCTCCCAAGGGCCAAGACGACCCTCCCAAGGGCCAATACCTCCCAAGGGCCAATAACATCCATGGGCCAACACCACCCTCCCAAGGGCCAATACAACCCTCCCAAGGGCCAATAACATCCATGGGCCAATACCACCCTCCCAAGGGCCAAGACGACCCTCCCAAGGGCCAATACCTCCCAAGGGCCAATAACATCCATGGGCCAATACCACCCTCCCATGGGCGAATACCACCCCCCCAAGGGCCAATACCACCCTCCAAGGGCCAATAACATCCATGGGCCAATACCACCCTCCCAAAGGCAAATACAACCCTCCCAAGGAGCAATAACATCCATGGGCCAATACCACCCTCCCATGGGCCAATACAACCCTCCCAAGGGCCAATACAACCCTCCCAAGGGCCAATAACATCCATGGGCCAATACCAGCCTCCCAAGGGTCAATACGACCCTCCCAAAGGCCAATACCCCCCAAGGGCCAATACAACCCTCCCAAGGGCCTATACCGCCCTCCCAAAGGCCAATACAATCCTCCCAAGGGCCAATATCACCCTCCCAAGGGCCAATACAACCCTCCCAATGGCCAATACCACCCTCCCAAGGGCCAATACAACCATCCCAAGGGCCAATAACATCCATGGGCCAATACCAGCCTCCCAAGGGCCAATACGACCCTCCCAAAGGCCAATACCTCCCAAGGGCCAATACAACCCTCCCAAGGGCCAATACCGCCCTCCCATGGGTCAATATCATCCTTCCACTCTAACCCTAACCTTCCCAAGGGCCAATACCTCCCTCCCATGGGTCAATATCATCCTTCCACTCTAACCCTAACCTTCCCAAGGGCCAATACCTCCCTCCCATGGGTCAATATCATCATTCCACTCTAACCCTAACCTTCCCAAGGGCCAATACCTCCCTCCCATGGGTCAATATCATCCTTCCACTCTAACCCTAACCTTCCCAAGGGCCAATACCTCCCTCCCAAGGGCCAATATCATCCTTCCACTCTAACCCTAACCTTCCCAAGTCCTGGCCTTAAAGGTCCAACGCAGCCGTTTTGATCTCAAAATCAAATCATATCTGGGTAGCAATTAAGTACCTTTACTGTCATTGTTTTCAATTAAAATTGTCAAAAATAGCTTTTTAGCAATGAGCAATTTCTCAAGCAATAATAAGGAAAAACTGAAAACTAGTGATGTCATCAGGCAAGCCAAAACTCCATCGTACCAAAACAAGTTCATATTTCACAAAATGTATTTTCAAACGGCTCTTACACTAAAATGGGCATTATCATAATTTTACAATTTCACATTATTATTCATCATTGTGTGGAAATATATGTTGTTGTTTTTTTAAGTTTTGACTGCACTGGGGCCTTTAACAGGAAGACCCAAGCATACAGCTTCCTTCATTTACCTAAAATATGACCGTAGTGCTCAACTTAAAAAGCAAAAACACTTTATCCATCTAGCGGGAAAATAGCAGCAGACAGAATCATCCCAAACCTCAGAGAGAGAAATGTATCTGGCCGTGCTGTGGTGAGAGATGATTAACCCAGGCGGTTAGTTAAGTGGCTATAGAAACCAGCTAATGGAGACATTGTTGTAGTGCAGTGCCGTCCTCAACCCACAACCACCACACCACAAACCTTTAAACACCAAGCAAAAAAAGCCAAAATATATCATTCCTTTATATGTTCTAAAGTTTTTCGTGACCGACTACATTTTTACTTGAAAATTCTACCAATTAGGTATAAGTATCATCAAATTAAGACACCGCAGACTTATAAACATGATGCAAAATATGAAAATATAATTCCTTTATGATCCTCTTGGTTTCAGTATTGCATCGCTGGTCCTGTTTCGTCTGCATTTTGACTGTAATATTGTGCATGATGGTATAATCAAATGAAGATACCACAGTCTGATAAACATGATGTACAGTAAAATTATAAATATGCAAATATCATTTCTCAGAGTCTTGAAAGTTCAGTTTTCATAACTGTTACTTTCCATTTTGACTTGCTGTCAATTTGTTTTGTTTATCCTAAATCAGAGAAGTGAACTTTATAAGCAGGAGTTAATGTTTTATGTTTATGGGGAGAATAAGATCAACTTTTCCAAAGTCCAGTCCAGAAAGGATGCAACATGAGAGACTTTTTACCAACAACAGAAGATGTGGAGGGAGAGAGAAAGAGAGAGAGAGAAAAAGTCAGATCAAGTGACAGAGAGAAAGTGAGAGACCGAGCGACTGAGAGAAAGAGAGAAGAGAGAGATGCAATTAACTTAGGGCAGAGAGGAACAGTGGGCTTCTTGTCAGTCTTCCCCAGCTTTTATGATGTCAGCTACCAGCCAGACAAAGACACCCCATCCCCAAAAACAAACAGTCTTCGCCTGCAAAATGACCCTGAAAACTCAGCCTGCCGTTTCATCTGAGAGGGAGCAATTCTTCCTGAGCCAGGGTCAACAAGTAAACAATACAAGGGGGTGTGCTGGGATTGGAGAAGGGGTTGGAGGGGGCTGGGGATTGGAAGAGGGCTGGAGGTTGGAGGGGGCTGGGGGATGGGGGTTGGAGGAGGGTTGGGGGTTCGGAAGAGGGTGGGGGGTTGGAGGAGGGCTGGGGATTGGAAGAGGGCTGGGGGTTGGAGGGGGCTGGGGGATGGGGGTTGGAGGAGGGTTGGGGGTTGGAGGGGGCTGGGGGTTGGAAGAGGGCTAGGAGTTGGAGGGGGCTGGGGGCTGGAGGAGGGTTGGGGGTTGGAGGGGGCTGGGGGTTGGAAGAGGCCTGGGGGTTGGATGGGGCTGGGGGTTGGAGGAGGGCTGGGGGTTGGAGGGGGCTGGGGGTTGGAAGGGACTGGGGGTTGGGGGTTGGAGGAGGGTTGGGGGGGTTGGAGGAGGGCTGGGGGTTGGAAGAGGGCTGGGGGTTGGGGGTTGGAAGAGGGCTAGGGGCTGGGGGTTGGAGGATGGCTGGGGGTTGGGGGTTGGAGGAGGGTTGGGGATTGGAAGAGGGTTGGGGTTGGAGGAGGGCTGGGGGTTGGGGGTTGGAGGAGGGTTGGGGATTGGAAGAGGGTTGGATTTGGAGGGGGCTGGGGCTTGGAAGAGGGTTGGGGTTGGTGGGGGGCTGGGGGTTGGAAGAGGGTTGGGGTTGGAGGGGGTTGGGGGTTGGGGAGGGCTGGGGGATGGAAGAGGGTTGGATTTGGAGGGGCTGGGGTTTGGAAGAGGGTTGGGGTTGGAGGGGGGTTGGGGGTTGGAAGAGGGTTGGGGTTGGAGGAGGGCTGGGGATTGGAAGAGGGTTGGATTTGGAGGGGGCTGGGGTTTGGAAGAGGGTTGGGGTTGGTGGGGGGCTGGGGGTTGGAAGAGGGTTGGGGTTGGAGGGGGGTTGGAAGAGGGTTGGGGTTGGGGGAGGGTTGGGGGTTGGAAGAGGGTTGGGAGTGTGCGCTTTCATGCTCACTCTCTCTTTCTCTCTTACTATCAGTCTCTCTCTATTAGTGTGTGTGTGTGTGTGTGTGTGTGTGTGTGTGTGTGTGTGTGTGTGTGTGTGTGTGTGTGTGTGTGTGTGTGTGTGTGTGTGTGTGTGTGTGTGTGTGTGTGTGTGTGTGTGTGCGTGCGAGTGTGTGTGTGTGTAAAGCTATTATGGTCTGCTGGAAACTACTCCACACAGCACTATGTAAACAACAGTCTCTGTCTGTGTGCTATGAATAATAACTTGATTAAAACACATTTCTAAACATACATATTGCAGACTGCAGAGCTCTGGTCTCACTGGATAAGTGGTGGTTAATGTGAATATCCGTCTCTCTTTCATCTGTACAAACGGTGTGTTATATAGTGACTTCAAAACCTTTTCACACCCCTTGACATTTTCCCCATTTAGTTGTTACAGCCTTTTTAAAGATTTTACATTTAGATTCTTTTTTTTTTGTCACTGGCCTAAACACAACACCCCATAATATCACTGAAACGTTTACAAATTAATTAAAAATGGTTAAAAAAGTTTCAATGTGACCGACCAGCGTGTTTTTTTTACAGTGCATAAAAGTAGAGACTCGGAGCTGGAAAATGGTGTATCGTACAGTTCAGTTGAGGAACAATGGGAAAGCAAATCTGTTTTTTAAAGTTGATACATTTTTGAGAAAATGGCACTTGAATGTTTTGGTGCACCTGCTGGAGAGAGCTTCTTTGTCTACACCCATTCAGGATCGTTCACACCCTCTTAAGCTTTAGCCCCACCCATCTCTTTAACGATTCATATGTGAGGCCATGTACTAAACAACCAAAGATTTCAAGACTAAAGGCTGGTTTATACTACAAGTGTGCTCGTAAATTTAATCTGGAGTGCCAGAGTGTGCTCAGAGTTAGCTTTGGGAGATTGTAAACTCAGAGCGTTGTTAGATTATCTGTTCGAGAAATTCAGAACATTTTTCTCTTGGAGAGTTCAGAGCTACACTGGACATCCTGTTTGCAACAAGGCACTAAAGTAATACTGCAAAACCATGTGGCAAAGCAATACACATTCTGTCCTGAATACAAAGTGCTATGTTTGGGGCAGTTCACATCCATGAGTATCAGTCTCCATATGTTCATGCATAGTGGTGGCTGCATAATGTTATGGGTATGCTTGTCATTTGCAAGGACTAGGGAGTTTTTCAGGATAAAAAAGACATGGAATGGAGATAAGTAAAAAATGAATGAATGATGAATACAAAGTGTTATGTTTGGGGCATATCCAATACCAGACATTACTGAGTACCACTCCGCATATCTTCAAGCATAGTGGTGGCAGCATCATGTTATGGGTATACTTGTCATTTTTAAGGACAGGGTAGTTTTTCAGGATACAAAATTAATGGAATGGAGCAAAGCTGGCAGAATCCTAGAGGGAAACCTGGTTCAGTCTGGTTTCCACCAGACACTGGGAGAGGAATTCACCTTTCAGCAGGACAATATCTAAAACACAAGGCCAAATCTACACTGGAGTTGCTTAACAAGAAGACAGTGAATGTTCCTGAGTGGCCAAGTTACAGTTTTGACTTAAATCTACTTGAAAATCTAATATGGTTGGCAAGCAATGATCAACAACCAATTTGTCAAAAAGGAAGCAACGTAGAAATGTCTTCACCAGGGCATAAATGTACCTTTCTGGTCCACCAGCTACTGTGGCAGGTAGATAAAACAAAACATCTACCAGCCACTCAAACATTGCAAAACAATTGAGCTTTGTGAACAAAACAATGTGAACAAGCCAAGAAACACAAGAACAGAATCTCACTTCAGTAGACTTTAATTTCAAGTAAATTAGACCCATGCTTATGCCTGTATGGCAGCGCTTCTAAAAAAATGAATCTTTCACTCTGCTCTTGACGTTCCCACAGCCCCAGGAAGTGTTGCAGCGTGAGGTGGAAAAGGCTACACACAGTAGGATTCCTAGTTCTTTGACTTCGTATGATTCATTCACCAGCTATGAAACAAAACGGCAGAAATACAACCGCAGCATTTATTTTCCTATAAAATGTGATTATATTTGACAATTTTTTTATTCACAAATGTGAATGAAATGCTATTACTGTGTTGCCCTGACCAGCTGCCAACGTGGCGTAATAGACATCTATTCCCACACAGACGCCAAAATACACCTGCAGTTGGCGCGTGTCCACTTTAGGCCCAAGTCTTCACATTAGAGGAAATGATGCATTGGAGGTTGTATTTACAGTAGTGCAATATAAGGCAAGGTATAAGCACGCATGCACACAGACAAAGACACACACAACACACACACACGTACACACAACACACAACACACAACACACACACACACCACACACACACACCACACACACACACACACCACACACACACACACCACACACAACACACAACACACAACACACACACACATGGATACTGGTAAGATACAGTATGTTATAGTCTTATAATGGATACTGGTAAGATACAGTATGTTACAGTCTTATAATGGACACTGGTAAGATACAGTATGTTATAGTCTTATTATGGATACTGGTAAGATACAGTATGTTACAGTCTTATAATGGATACTGGTACCGTAAGTGTAATTAAAATACAGAGCCTTTGGACAGTATTCAGACCCCTTGACTTTTCCCACATTTTGCTACATTACAGCCTTATTTTAAAATATATTAAATCGTTTTTTCCCCTCATCAATCTACAAACAAGTCTGGGCTCTGGCTGGGCCACTCAAGGACATTCAGAGACTTGTCCGGAAGCCCCTCCTGTATTGTCTTGGCTGTGTGCTTGGCATTCAGGCCAAAAAGTTCAATCTTGGTTTCATCAGACCAGAGAATCTTGTTTCTCATGGTACGAGAGTCATTTAGCTGCCTTTTGGCAAACTCCAAGCGGGCTGTCATGTGCCTTTTACTGAGGAGTGGCTTCCGTCTGGCCACTCTACCATGAAGGCTGTCCTTCTGCAAGGATCTCTGGAGCTCTGTCAAAGTGACCATTGGGTTCTTGGTCGCCTCCCTGACCAAGGCCCTTCTCCCCCGATTGGTCAGTTTGGTCGGGCGGCCAGCTCTAGGATGGGTCTTGGTGGTTCCAAACTTCTTCCATTTAAGAATGATGGAGGCCACTGTGTTCTTGGGGACCTTCAATGGTGCCGACATTTTTTGGTACCCTTCCCCAGATCTGTGCCTCAACACAATCCTGTCTCGGAGTTCTACGGACAATTCCTTCGACCTCACGGCTTGGTTTTTGCCCTGACATGCACTGTCAACTGTGGGACCTTATATAGACAGGTGTGTGTCTGTCCAAATCATGTCCAATCAATTTGATTAACCACAGGTGGACTCCAATCAAGTTGTAGAAACATCTCAAGGATGATCAATGGAAACAGGATGCACCTGAGCTCAATTTGGAGTCTCATAGCAAAGGGTCTGAATACTTATGTAAATAAGGGATTTCTGGTACTATAGATACTGGTACTATAAATACTGGTACTATAGATACTGGTACTATAGATACTGGTACTATAGATACTGGTACTATAGATACTGGTACTATAGATACTGGTACTATAAATACTGGTACTATAGATACTGGTACTATAGATACTGGTACTATAAATACAGGTACTATAGATACTGGTACTATAAATACTGGTACTATAGATACTGGTACTATAGATACTGGTACTATATATACTGGTACTATATATACTGGTACTATATATACTGGTACTATAGATACTGGTACTATAGATACTGGTACTATGGATACTGGTACTATATATACTGGTACTATAGATACTGGTACTATAGATACTGGCACTATAGATACAGGTACTATAGATACTGGTACTATAGATACTGGTACTATAGATACTGGTACTATAGATACTGGTACTATGGATACTGGTACTATATATACTGGTACTATATATACTGGTACTATAGATACTGGTACTATAGATACTGGTACTATATATACTGGTACTATATATACTGGTACTATATATACTGGTACTATAGATACTGGTACTATAGATACTGGTACTATGGATACTGGTACTATATATACTGGTACTATATATACTGGTACTATATATACTGGTACTATGGACACTGGTATGTGTATTATATGTTAAAGTCAATTCTAATTCATTATTTGAATCCAGTTTAATCCTTTGCAATTCACTATCAGGTGAGACTCAAATCTTAAGAAGCTTGGTTTTTGTATTTTAAAACTGCTATGTTTAATAGCTGTTTTAGGCACCATTTTCTTTCAGATTGCCAAGTTCTAATTCCAATCAATTTGACTAATGATTGTAACTGCAATTCAAATATCCTTAATTTAGTAACGACAAAACTGCAATTCAAACATCATTAAATGAAACGTGTTCGACTGGGTGTGGGTGGCTAACTTCTGAGTCGGTATGCCAATCATATTATGCCAATCGCTATGCCAATCTGATTATTTTAAGTCCGTCTCACTGATGTAATAGGACGTTAAGAGCTTATGTTTATCTGCCAATAAAGACACAATGACTCGTATAACTGCTGCTGATGGCTGATGGCTATAACACATACTAATGGAGGCTATAAGATCACTGAGAATGAATCCCTAAAGGTTTGTTAAATTCAGCCAGCAGCACAACTCTAGAACAATATAGTGAGTTAATGATGTGCTGTAAAGACATTACACTTAGTTCAATTACAGCATTAGCTTTTCAGTTTAACACATGCGCCATCTAGAAAATATATACAACAACAAATATATAAACGCCTAAATGTAACAGTTTCAAAGAAGAAACAGTTCAAAAAAGAAACGTTGTCTCTCTGTCAACTGCGTTTATTTTCATCAAACTTAACATGTGTAAATATTTGTATGAACATAACAAGATTCCACAACTGAGACATAAACTGAACAAGTTCCACAGACATGTGACTAACAGAAATGGAATAATGTGTCCCTGAACAAAGGGGGGGGGGTGTCAAAGTCAAAAGTAACAGTCGGGATCTGGTGTGGCCACCAGCTGCATTAAGTACTGCAGTGCATCGCCTCCTCATGGACTGCACCAGATTCGCCAGTTCTTGCTGTGAGATCCTGGACATTTCTGGGGGGAATGGCCCTAGCCCTCACCCTCCTATCCAACAGGTCCCAGACGTGCTCAATGGGATTGAGATCCGGGCTCTTCGCTGGCCATGGCAGAACACTGACATTCCTGTCTTGCAGGAAATCATGAGCGGAACAAGCAGTATGGCTGTTGGCATTGTCATGCTGGAGGGTCATGTCAGGATGAGCCTGCAGGAAGGGTACCATATTTGGGAGGAGGATGTCTTCCCTGTAACGCACAGCGTTGAGATTGCCTGCAATGACAACAAGCTCCGATGATGCTGTGACACACCGCCCCAGACCATGACGGACCCTCCACCTCCAAATCGATCCCGCTCCAGAGTACAGGCCTCAATGTAACGCTCATTCCTTCGACGATAAACACGAATCCAGCCATCACCCCTGGTGAGACAAGACCGCGACTCGTCAGTGAAGAGCACTTTTGCCAGTCTTGTCTGGTCCAGTGATGGGGGTTATTATAGATACTATAAGCTATTAAATTCTGGTGTTAAACAGAGACAAGCTATTAAATTCTGGTGTTAAACAGAGACAAGCTATTAAATTCTGGTGTTAAACAGAGACAAGCTATTAAATTCTGGTGTTAAACAGAGACACGCTATTAAATCCTCAACAAGCTTTACAACCCCGGAATGGCACAGGGCAGTATAGGGAAGAGGAGATGGGATATGGAAAGGCCCAGGGCAGTATAGGGAAGAGGAGATGGGATATGGAAAGGCCCAGGGCAGTATAGGGAAGAGGAGATGGGATATGGAAAGGCCCAGGGCAGTATAGGGAAGAGGAGATGGGATATGGAAAGGCCCAGGGCAGTATAGGGAAGAGGAGATGGGATATGGAAAGGCCCAGGGCAGTAAAGGGAAGAGGAGATGGGATATGGAAAGGCCCAGGGCAGTATAGGGAAGAGGAGATGGGATGTGGAAAGGCCCAGGGCAGTATAGGGAAGAGGAGATGGGATATGGAAAGGCCCAGGGCAGTATAGGGAAGAGGAGATGGGATGTGGAAAGGCCCAGGGCAGTATAGGGAAGAGGAGATGGGATGTGGAAAGGCCCAGGGCAGTATAGGGAAGAGGAGATGGGATATGGAAAGGCCCAGGGCAGTATAGGGAAGAGGAGATGGGATATGGAAAGGCCCAGGGCAGTATAGGGAAGAGGAGATGGGATATGGAAAGGCCCAGGGCAGTATAGGGAAGAGGAGATGGGATATGGAAAGGCCCAGGGCAGTATAGGGAAGAGGAGATGGGATGTGTAAAGGCCCAGGGCAGTATAGGGAAGAGGAGATGGGATATGGAAAGGCCCAGGGCAGTATAGGGAAGAGGAGATGGGATATGGAAAGGCCCAGGGCAGTATAGGGAAGAGGAGATGGGATATGGAAAGGCCCTGGGCAGTATAGGGAAGAGGAGATGGGATATGGAAAGGCCCAGGGCAGTATAGGGAAGAGGAGATGGGATATGGAAAGGCACAGGGCAGTATAGGGAAGAGGAGATGGGATATGGACAGGCCCAGGGCAGTATAGGGAAGAGGAGATGGGATGTGGAAAGGCACAGGGCAGTATAGGGAAGAGGAGATGGGATATGGACAGGCCCAGGGCAGTATAGGGAAGAGGAGATGGGATGTGGAAAGGCACAGGGCAGTATAGGGAAGAGGAGATGGGATGTGGAAAGGCCCAGGGCGGTATAGGGAAGAGGAGATGGGATATGGAAAGGCACAGGGCAGTATAGGGAAGAGGAGATGGGATATGGAAAGGCCCAGGGCAGTATAGGGAAGAGGAGATGGGATATGGAAAGGCCCTGGGCAGTATAGGGAAGAGGAGATGGGATATGGAAAGGCACAGGGCAGTATAGGGAAGAGGAGATGGGATGTGGAAAGGCCCTGGGCAGTATAGGGAAGAGGAGATGGGATGTGGAAAGGCCCTGGGCAGTATAGGGAAGAGGAGATGGGATATGGAAAGGCCCAGGGCAGTATAGGGAAGAGGAGATGGGATATGGAAAGGCCCAGGGCAGTATAGGGAAGAGGAGATGGGATATGGAAAGGCCCAGGGCAGTATAGGGAAGAGGAGATGGGATGTGTAAAGGCCCAGGGCAGTATAGGGAAGAGGAGATGGGATATGGAAAGGCCCAGGGCAGTATAGGGAAGAGGAGATAAGTTTTCCAAAAGCTATTTAACTCTGGGACTTGTTGGAAACAGGTGACAATATCTGATCACCTTCCAGTTGAGCGTCCTGTCCAGAGTGGGTACATCAAGCTGCCTCAAGCTACTGAAACAGGAGATAGCCTCTCTCCTGCCCTACAGGCCATTCTTGCTCAGACAAGACTCGCTTACTTTTCAGTTAACTGAACAAATGACACCAAGAGACAAAAATGAAAGCCTCTTCTAACAAAAGCCGTACATTGGGAGAATTAGAACAGTGACGGAATGAAAATACTACATCCTTTCACATAGCGTCTCCGACATCCCTATGACATCAGATATACACCACCTGACGTTTCTGTTTTGTAAACCTGTTTAAACGACACCAACAGGCACAAATAAAGCCTATTCAGACACTATGACAATATCACCATACATTTAGAGAATTACTGTTAACTTTTGAAATTAGAACTTTGTATGGTCTCAATGATAGCCACACAATCTCAGACAGACAGGCAGGCAGGCAGGCAGGCAGGCAGGCAGGCAGGCAGGCAGGCAGACAGACAGACAGACAGACAGACAGACAGACAGACAGACAGACAGACAGACAGACAGACAGACAGACAGACAGACAGACAGACAGACAGACAGACAGACAGACAGAGGAATGTGAACAAATCTAATATCTGTCTGTTTGGTCAACAAGAGAAAAGAAACCAAGCACTTCAGTGTGAAATATACCCGGTGCTGAGAGGGAGCAGTGGAGGCATGAAGAGAAGCCAACCCTCTGTGTCCCAAATGGCTTCCTATTCCCTGTGTAGTGCACTACTTTTGCCCAGAGCTCTAAGAATAGGATATAGGAATATGGTGCCATTTCAGACACAGCCCAAATCAAATCAAACATCGCTGTTCCATTCTCCAGTTGAAACATCGTTGCTTCCTATTCCCTGTTCCATTCTTTAGTAGTGCCATTCTCCAGTTGAAACTTTTGTTCCCAGAGCTCTTAGAATAGGATATAGGAATATGGTGCCATTTCAGACACAGCCCAAATCAAATCAAACATCGTTGTTCCATTCTCCAGTTGAAACATCGTTGTTCCATTCTTTAGTTGAAACATCCCTGTTCCATTCTTTAGTTGAAACATCCCTGTTCCATTCTCCAGTTGAAACATCGTTGTTCCATTCTTTAGTTGAAACATTGTTGTTCCATTCTTTAGTTGAAACATCCCAGTTCCATTCTCCAGTTGAAACATCGTTGTTCCATTCTTTAGTTGAAACATCGTTGTTCCATTCTTTAGTTGAAACATCCATCATTAGAGAATAATCTAATGAATTACCAACCAGTTCAAATAGATGTTCTGCTGTGGGAAAACTCAGCAAATCAACGGCAGCTCGCCCAAATAGTGGCCAAGCACAATGGAAAAGAGAAGGGCATCCAATGTATTCAAATGGGCTCATCCTTTCATAGGATGCATCCCAAATGGCACCCTATTCTGTTTGTAGTGCCTTACTTTCCCTATGGCCCTGGTCAAAGGCAGTGCACTATGTAGGGTATAACTTGGGACT
>NC_088239.1:86673165-86715665 GCF_036934945.1 Oncorhynchus masou masou
ACATTCAGACGGACCCACTCACCTGAGAGAAGTTGAGTCCGTTGAGCGGGTGACACTGCTCCTCCACCTTCTCCACAGCTCCTGTTCTCTTCCTCATCCTCTCTGCCTCCTGGGCCAGGTACAGATCCAACACCGGGACCCCCCTCGTCTTAATGTCCGCCTCCGTCAACGAGTTCACCATCAACATCACCCACACAGGCCTCTTCCTCTCCCAGTTCCCCGCTATTGCATTAAACAGGTAGTCAGCGTAGAGGCCTTTACCCCTCTGGTCAGGAGTCATCCAGAACGGCATCATGAGCTTGACGTACTCCAAGTGCCTCTTGAGGCGTCTGTAGATGTCTCTGGGCAGAACGTCCTGTAGGGTTCCCCCCTGGGGGAGGAGCTGGCAGCTGGTCAGGGCTGAGATGGTGTAGGGGTCAGTCAGGTCCAGCTCCAAGTAAACCATGTTGCTCTCCTGGAAAGCTTTCTTGGAGTTCTCTGGGATAAAGTCCCAGACACGCGTGTAAGGGACGTGGATCGTGCCGTAGAAGTAGGACGGAGGGTTACGTTTGATGGTCCACAGGAAAGAGTTCAGATCACTTTGCTGCCGAAGGTGAAAGAAGAAGAACAAGAAACATGAGTGAATTACTGTTATTATTACCAGGCTATACAACCACATTAGTGTTATTATTATTACCAGGCTATACAACCACATTAGTGTTGTTATTATTACCAGGCTATACAACCACATTAGTGTTATTATTACCAGGCTATATAACCACATTAGTGTTATTATTACCAGGCTATATAACCACATTAGTGTTATTATTATTACCAGGCTATACAACCACATTAGTGTTGTTATTACCAGGCTATACAAACACATTAGTGTTATTATTACCAGGCTATATAACCACATTTGTGTTATTATTATAACCACGCTATACAACCACATTTGTGTTGTTATTACCAGGCTATACAACCACATTAGTGTTATTATTACCAGGCTATACAACCACATTAGAGTTATTATTATTACCAGGCTATACAACCACATTTGTGTTGTTATTACCAGGCTATACAACCACATTAGTATTATTACCAGGCTATACAACCACATTAGTGTTGTTATTACCAGACTATATAACCACATTAGTATTATTACCAGGCTATATAACCACATTAGTGTTATTATTATTACCAGGCTATACAACCACATTAGTGTTGTTATTATTACCAGGCTATATAACCACATTAGTATTATTACCAGGCTATATAACCACATTTGTGTTATTATTATAACCACGCTATACAACCACATTAGTGTTATTATTATTACCAGGCTATACAACCACATTAGTGTTATTATTATTACCAGGCTATACAACCACATTAGTGTTATTATTATTACCAGGCTATACAACAACATTGGTGTTATTATTACCATGGGTATACAACCACATTAGTGTTATTACTATTACCAGGCTATACAACCACATTAGTGTTATTATTATTACCAGGCTATACAACCACATTAGTGTTATTATTATTACCAGGCTATACAACCACATTAGTGTTATTATTACCAGGCTATATAACCACATTAGTGTTATTATTATTACCAGGCTATACAACCACATTAGTGTTATTATTATTACCAGGCTATACAACCACATTAGTGTTGTTATTACCAGGCTATATAACCACATTAGTGTTGTTATTACCAGGCTATATAACCACATTAGTGTTATTATTATTACCAGGCTATACAACCACATTAGTGTTGTTATTACCAGGCTATATAACCACATTCGTGTTATTATTACCAGGCTATACAACCACATTAGTGTTATTATTACCAGGCTATAACACCACCTGATCATATAAAGTAATTTATGTGAACAATGGTCTTATGACTGTGTGTGTGTGTGTGTGTGTGTGTGTGTGTGTGTGTGTGTGTGTGTGTGTGTGTGTGTGTGTGTGTGTGTGTGTGTGTGTGTGTGTGTGTGTGTGTGTGTGTGTGATGTCATCCACCAACTATGTCACTAAAGTTAAACAAAGATATGGACACACAAACCATTTTAATAGGTAGCCCTTCTGAAACAGACTTACAATAACCACAAACAACTACTCGTCGTTATCCACTGCAAATAGACAGCGGGAACAGGGAGCTATTTAAATTGACTGAGACAGTTGATTCTCAATGAGGTAGATTATTTGATGCTCGATAATGGACTGATAATGTCTTATTTACAGTATACTAGACTAACACAATACACGATCGATATGAACTGCGCTCTCAGAGGAAATGTAAACTTTACAGGTTGAATGAATGAATGAACTAGCCTGTAATAACCAATTTTGTAAATAAAAAAGTGAACGGAAGAAGAATCATATAAAATATTTATAGGCTAAAACTGGACAGTGGACATTCAGATAGGCCTACTCAAATCCCGGTTGATTTAAATATTAACTATTTCATTGTAGAGAAAAATGGGATAATTTACTTAGACGTAAGACTAATTATATTAGAGAGAACGTGATGTGAGGGCACTTACTTTCTTATTGAGCTCGCAGTTAGAGGACTCCCGGGGGCTCCATTGGTCGGCTCCTTTCACCAGCAGTGTTAGGACCGCTTGAATAAATGCGATCCAAGAGACCAGCATCGTAACTCCAAACGTGCACGTTATTTTCACAACGTGTCGTGAGATGAAGCTACCCCCCAAAAAAACAACTCGCTCCGGGGAAATTACCTAAATTAATTTCCGAATTTCAGTTCCATGGAAAGAATAAGTCAAACACACAGACATATAGCACATCTAACTTTCTGCCGCAGGAAGAACTCATGTTTGAGTGAAATTGCTTTCAATACTTAACTTGAGTGTTGTTTTTCCCCTTCTGGGAAAGCATTGACGATGTTTGGTGGCTATGTCGTCACGCTGTTTCCCCTCATATCTGATAATAAAGGTGCCTTGCACGACACGCTAGGGAAGCCTACAACTTTCTCCGCCAATAGTAGACTAGACTACAAGTCCTCAATAAGATCAATCAAATCTATATTTCCCGTGTTTATAGCCCACTCACTCATAGAACCGAGCAGACTGCGCACGATGAGTAGGTTCGTATCCAAAGTGCACTCGAGCAACAGGTTATGTTCTGAACTCAAAACGACGTGGACCGCGGGTTCCGAAATGAGCGGTGGAATTCCTCCTCGCTGCGACGGTGTTACTCTGCTCTACTTCCAAACACTGGACCGCAGATACAAATTAATGTACAAGTGCTGTTCGGAATTCGAGCATTGCAACACTTTATTAGGAATCAGGTTGTCCAGCTCCAGGCGGCATCAACCGTACGCGAATCCTCGAAGAAACGTGAGAAACGTTCTCTACCGTGTCGTCTGTGTTTCCATAACTCCAGACTGCCCTCATTACTCCCTCACAGTGTTGCTGGAGTGTGAGCATCTCTGTCAGGCTCGGGCATGGGGCATACCTACCCTCCTAACCCCCCCCCCCCCCCCCCTCCGCTTGCACACTCAAACTGTGCAATCTGATTGAACATCTCACTCACCGCGTGTCGTAGCGGGATATATAAGGAGCACAAGCATTCACTTCAAAAGTAGAAACCGAGTACGGTTGTTCTATTCTTCCGGGCCTTTATCAGGGGCTTTCAAGGCATACTGGACCGGGTTGTAGCGTAGTTGTCCAGAGATCACTCTCTGATCCCCAACAGTAGGCTAGCTACATTGATAGTGGGACAAGTGATTTCACATCCAGGAATATAATAAAACAAGTAAACATTTATAACGTATTTAGGTGACTGAAAATGAATACAGTTGTATTTTTTCTTATAATAGCATAGCATATATATATATATATATATCGCAACGTTCTATATATATATATATTACCTCTATTTAACTAGGAAGCCTAGGCCTAACTTATCAAATAGCAAATATTTATTATTACCATTATTATGGTGAATCACTGGCTGTCCTTTAATGAGTGAGCTGGAGATAATGGGCTGGGTTGACTATTAGCGGCGCAGCAATTGAGGAGGGCAGGCGGGGTGTTTGGATGACCTTGTAGTTCCATAATGTCCTGCTAAGGTCCTTCCTGCTACACCACCACGACACTACCACCAGAATACACTCCGTTCTGAGAACGTTCTGTCGCAACGTTCTGTCGCAACGTTCTGCCGCAACGTTCTGTCGCAACGTTCTGCCGCAACGTTCTGTCGCAATGTTCTGTCGCAACGTTCTGTCGCAAAGTTCTGTCGCGATGTTCTGTCGCAACGTTCGCAGCACACAGTTAACAGCCTATATGTTGATGCAAAGAATAAAAAGACAGACGTCTGTGTAAATTACAAGATTGAGTAAAGACGAAGACAGTTGGTTTAGTTTCTAAATAAATCCCATGGTTACACAATAAAATCAACAGTACTATAAAATGTAGCCACTGTAAAATGGTCCTCGGGTTTATAATGTCCTCCATGTCAATGGTATTTATCAGACATTTGCATTGATTTATTTTAATCATGTTTATTATGAAAGTGTATAAAACTATATACACTGAACAAAAAAATGTAAACGCAACATGTGAAGTGCTGTTCCCATGTTCCATGACCTGAAATACAAAATCCCAGAAATGTTCCATACAAACAAAAAAAAGATTATTTCTCTCACAATCTTTTTTTTTTTTTTACATCCCTGTTAGTAAGCAATTCTCGGTGCCAAGCAAATCCATCCACTTGACAAGTGTGACATATCAAGAAGCTGATTAAACAGCATGATCATTACACAGGTGCACCTTGTGCCATTATGCCGTTTTGTCACACAACACAATGACACAGATGTCTCAAGTTTTGAGGACGCATATAATTGGCATGCTGACTGCAGGGATGTCCACCACAGCTGTTGCCAGATAATTTAATGTTCATGTCTCTACTATCAGCTGCCTCCAACGTCGTTTTAGAGAATTTGGCGGTAAGTCCAACCGGTCTCACAACAGCAGACCACGTGTAACCATGCCAGCCCAGGACCTCCATATCCTGCTTCTTCACCCCCAGGATTGTCTCAGGGGGGGGGGGGAGCGACCTATGGCCTCCAAGGCTCATTCTGAATGGACTGGAATTTAAATGGAATTGACCCCAAGCCTGACGAAAGGCCTAAATGATGTGGTATAATGATCGTCACACGTAGAATGGGTAGCAGCGCCCTCTTGTGGCTGAACACAGCCCCCGAAAGAGATTTCCTTTCTTCTTATTTCATTTTACATCTGGAAATATGTGCTAAATAAAGTTTGTTTTGTGCCAAGGTAGATATGATAATTTTTTATTTTTTATTTATTGGCATGTCCACCACCCCCTCTTCGGAGGACAAAGGCTACCCCTCAACTACTCTCAGCCTATCCCTCCCCTCAACTACTCTCAGCCAATCCCTCCCCTCAACTACTCTCAGCCCATCCCACCGCTCAACTACTCTCAGCCCATCCCACCGCTCAACTACTCTCAGCCAATCCCTCCCCTCAACTACTCTCAGCCCATCCCACCCCTCAACTACTCTCAGCCCATCTCACCCCTCAACTACTCTCAGCCAATCCCACCCCTCAACTACTCTCAGCCCATCCCACCGCTCAACTACTCTCAGCCAATCCCTCCCCTCAACTACTCTCAGCCCATCCCACCCCTCAACTACTCTCAGCCAATCCCACCCCTCACCCCTCAGCTACTCTCAGCCCATCCCACCCCTCACCTACTCTCAGCCAATCCCACCCCTCAACTACTCTCAGCCAATCCCACCCCTCACCCCTCAGCTACTCTCAGCCCATCCCACCCCTCAACTACTCTCAGCCAATCCCACCCCTCAACTACTCTCAGCCCATCCCACCGCTCAACTACTCTCAGCCAATCCCTCCCCTCAACTACTCTCAGCCCATCTCACCCCTCAACTACTCTCAGCCAATCCCACCCCTCAACTACTCTCAGCCCATCCCACCGCTCAACTACTCTCAGCCAATCCCTCCCCTCAACTACTCTCAGCCCATCCCACCCCTCAACTACTCTCAGCCAATCCCACCCCTCACCCCTCAGCTACTCTCAGCCAATCCCACCCCTCAGCTACTCTCAGCCCATCCCACCCCTCACCTACTCTCAGCCCATCCCACCGCTCAACTACTCTCAGCCCATCCCACCCCTCAACTACTCTCAGCCAATCCCACCCCTCAACTACTCTCAGCCAATCCCACCCCTCAGCTACTCTCAGCCCATCCTTCCCCTCAACTACTCTCAGCCCATCCCACCGCTCAACTACTCTCAGCCAATCCCACCCCTCAACTACTCTCAGCCAATCCCACCCCTCAGCTACTCTCAGCCCATCCCACCCCTCAACTACTCTCAGCCAATCCCACCCCTCAGCTACTCTCAGCCCATCCCACCCCTCAACTACTCTCAGCCAATCCCACCCCTCAGCTACTCTCAGCCCATCCCACCCCTCAACTACTCTCAGCCAATCCCACCCCTCAGCTACTCTCAGCCCATCCCACCCCTCAACTACTCTCAGCCCATCCCACCCCTCAGCTACTCTCAGCCAATCCCACCCCTCAACTACTCTCAGCCAATCCCACCCCTCAACTACTCTCAGCCCATCCCACCCCTTAACTACTCTCAGCCAATCCCACCCCTCAGCTACTCTCAGCCCATCCCACCCCTCAACTACTCTCAGCCAATCCCACCCCTCAGCTACTCTCAGCCCATCCCACCCCTCAACTACTCTCAGCCAATCCCACCCCTCAGCTACTCTCAGCCCATCCCACCCCTCAACTACTCTCAGCCAATCCCACCCCTCAACTACTCTCAGCCCATCCCACCCCTTAACTACTCTCAGCCAATCCCACCTCTCAACTACTCTCAGCCCATCCCACCCCTTAACTACTCTCAGCCAATCCCACCCCTCAACTACTCTCAGCCCATCCCACCCCTCAACTACTCTCAGCCAATCCCACCCCTCAGCTACTCTCAGCCCATCCCACCCCTCAACTACTCTCAGCCAATCCCACCCCTCAACTACTCTCAGCCCATCCCACCCCTTAACTACTCTCAGCCAATCCCACCCCTCAACTACTCTCAGCCCATCCCACCCCTCAACTACTCTCAGCCCATCCCACCCCTCAACTACTCTCAGCCCATCCCACCCCTCAACTACTCTCAGCCTATCCTTCCCCTCAACTACTCTCAGCCCATCCCACCCCTCAACTACTCTCAGCCAATCCCACCCCTCAACTACTCTCAGCCAATCCCTCCCCTCAACTACTCTCAGCCCATCCCACCCCTCACCCCTCAACTACTCTCAGCCCATCCCACCCCTCAACTACTCTCAGCCCATCCCACCCCTCACCCCTCAACTACTCTCAGCCAATCCCACCCCTCAACTACTCTCAGCCAATCCCACCCCTCAGCTACTCTCAGCCCATCCTTCCCCTCAACTACTCTCAGCCCATCCCACCGCTCAACTACTCTCAGCCCATCCCACCCCCTCAACTACTCTCAGCCAATCCCTCCCCTCAACTACTCTCAGCCAATCCCACCCCTCAACTACTCTCAGCCAATCCCACCCCTCAACTACTCTCAGCCAATCCCACCCCTCAACTACTCTCAGCCCATCCCACCCCTCAACTACTCTCAGCCCATCCCACCCCTCAACTACTCTCAGCCAATCCCACCCCTCAACTACTCTCAGCCAATCCCACCCCTCAGCTACTCTCAGCCCATCCCACCCCTCAACTACTCTCAGCCAATCCCACCCTCAGCTACTCTCAGCCCATCCCACCCCTCAACTACTCTCAGCCAATCCCACCCCTCAGCTACTCTCAGCCCATCCCACCCCTCAACTACTCTCAGCCAATCCCACCCCTCAACTACTCTCAGCCCATCCCACCCCTTAACTACTCTCAGCCAATCCCACCCCTCAGCTACTCTCAGCCCATCCCACCCCTCAACTACTCTCAGCCAATCCCACCCCTCAGCTACTCTCAGCCCATCCCACCCCTCAACTACTCTCAGCCAATCCCACCCCTCAGCTACTCTCAGCCCATCCCACCCCTCAACTACTCTCAGCCAATCCCACCCCTCAACTACTCTCAGCCCATCCCACCCCTTAACTACTCTCAGCCAATCCCACCTCTCAACTACTCTCAGCCCATCCCACCCCTTAACTACTCTCAGCCAATCCCACCCCTCAGCTACTCTCAGCCCATCCCACCCCTCAACTACTCTCAGCCAATCCCACCCCTCAGCTACTCTCAGCCCATCCCACCCCTCAACTACTCTCAGCCCATCCCACCCCTCAACTACTCTCAGCCAATCCCACCCCTCAACTACTCTCAGCCCATCCCACCCCTTAACTACTCTCAGCCAATCCCACCCCTCAACTACTCTCAGCCCATCCCACCCCTCAACTACTCTCAGCCCATCCCACCCCTCAACTACTCTCAGCCCATCCCACCCCTCAACTACTCTCAGCCTATCCTTCCCCTCAACTACTCTCAGCCCATCCCACCCCTCAACTACTCTCAGCCAATCCCACCCCTCAACTACTCTCAGCCAATCCCTCCCCTCAACTACTCTCAGCCCATCCCACCCCTCAACTACTCTCAGCCCATCCCACCCCTCAACTACTCTCAGCCAATCCCACCACTCAACTACTCTCAGCCAATCCCACCCCTTAACTACTCTCAGCCCATCCCACCCCTCAACTACTCTCAGCCAATCCCACCACTCAACTACTCTCAGCCAATCCCACCCCTCAACTACTCTCAGCCAATCCCACCCCTCAACTACTCTCAGCCAATCCCTCCCCTCAACTACTCTCAGCCAATCCCACCCCTCAACTACTCTCAGCCCATCCCACCCCTCAACTACTCTCAGCCCATCCCACCCCTCACCCCTCAACTACTCTCAGCCCATCCCACCCCTCAACTACTCTCAGCCCATCCCACCCCTCACCCCTCAACTACTCTCAGCCAATCCCACCCCTCAACTACTCTCAGCCAATCCCACCCCTCAACTACTCTCAGCCCATCCCACCCCTCAACTACTCTCAGCCAATCCCACCCCTCAACTACTCTCAGCCATCCCACCCTCAACTACTCTCAGCCCATCCCACCCCTCAACTACTCTCAGCCCATCCCACCCCTCAACTACTCTCAGCCCATCCCACCCCTCAACTACTCTCAGCCCATCCCACCCCTCAACTACTCTCAGCCCATCCCACCCCTCAACTACTCTCTCAGCCCATCCCACCCCTCAACTACTCTCAGCCCATCCCACCCCTCAACTCAACTACTCTCAGCCCATCCCACCCCTCAACTACTCTCAGCCCATCCCACCCCTCAACTACTCTCAGCCCATCCCACCCCTCAACTACTCTCAGCCCATCCCACCCCTCAACTACTCCAGCCCATCCCACCCATCCCACCCCTCAACTACTCTCCCACCAATCCCACCCCCCTCAACTACTCTCAGCCCATCCCACCCCAATCACCCCTCAACTACTCTCAGCCCATCCCACCCCTCACCCCTCAACTACCTCAGCCCATCCCACCCCTCACCCCTCAACTACTCTCAGCCCATCCCACCCCTCAACTACTCTCAGCCCATCCCACCCCTCACCCCTCAACTACTCTCAGCCCATCCCACCCCTCACCCCTCAACTACTCTCAGCCTATCCCACCCCTCAACTACTCTCAGCCCATCCCACCCCTCACCCCTCAACTACTCTCAGCCAATCCCACCCCTCAACTACTCTCAGCCCATCCCACCCCTCAACTACTCTCAGCCAATCCCACCCCTCAACTACTCTCAGCCCATCCCACCCCTCAACTACTCTCAGCCTATCCTTCCCCTCAACTACTCTCAGCCCATCCCACCCCTCACCCCTTAACTACTCTCAGCCAATCCCACCCCTCAACTACTCTCAGCCAATCCCACCCCTCAACTACTCTCAGCCAATCCCACCCCTCAACTACTCTCAGCCCATCCCACCTATCTCTGAGATCAACCCTTTTTGTATTCCCATGTGCTGTATACACTGTGTACCAAACGTTATGTACACCTGCTCTTTCCATTACAGAGACTGACCAGGTGAATCCAGGTGACAGCTATGATCCCTTATTGATGCCACTTCGTTAAATCCTCTTCAATCAATTGAGACATGGATTGTGTATGTGTGTCATTCAAAGGGTGAATGGGCAAGACAACATATTTAAGTGCCTTTGAACGGGGTATACTAGTAGGTGCCAGGTGCATCGGGTTTGTGTCAAGAACTACAACGCTGCTGGGTTTTTCACTCTCAACAGTTTCCTGTGCGTTTCCAGAATGGTCAACCACCCAATGGACATTCAGTCAACTTCACACAACTGTGGGAAGCATTGGAGTCAACATGGGCCAGCATCCCTGTGGAACACTTTTGACACCTTGTAGAGTCCATGTCCCGATGAATTGAGGCTGTTCTGGGGTTAAAATGGGGTGCAACTCAATATTAGTAAGGTGTTCTTAATGTTTTGTAAAACCAGTGTAGCTTCAGTACCAGTCAAAAGTTTGGACACACCTACTCATTCAAGGGTTTTTCTTTATTTTTACTATTTTCTACATTGTAGAATAATAGCGAAGACATCAAAACTATGAAATAACACATATGGAATCATGTAGTAACCAAAAAGTGTCAAAAAGCCACCCTTTGCTTTGATGACAGCGTTGCACACTTGGCATTCTCTTAACCAACATTTTGAAGGAGTTCCCACATATGCTGAGCACTTGTTTGCTGCTTTCCCTTCACTCTCCGGTTCAACTCATCCCAAACCATCTCAATTGGGTTGAGGTCGGGTGATTGTGGAGGACAGGTCATCTGATGCAGCACTCCATCACTCTCCTTCTTGGTCAAATAGCCCTGACACAGCCTGGAGGTGTGTTGTCATTGTCCTGTTGAAAAACAAATAATAGTCCCACTAAGCCCAAACCAGATGGGATGGTGTATTGCTGCAGAATGCTGTGGTCGCCATGCTGGTTAAGTGTGCCTTGAATTCAAATAAATCATCAACAGTGTTTTTTTTATGTTTTAAATTTTACCTTTATTTAACTAGGCAAGTCAGTTAAGAACACATTCTTATTTTCAATGACGGCCTAGGAACAGTGGGTTAACTGCCTGTTCAGGTGCAGAATGACAGATTTGTACCTTGTCAGCTCGGGGATTTGAACTCGCAACCTTCCGGTTGCTAGTCCAATGCTCTAACCACTAGGGTACCCTGCCTCCACCAGCAAAGCACTCCCACACATGCGGAGATCATCTGTTCACCTACTCTGCATCTCACAGAACCAAAAATCGCAAATTTGGACTCATCAGATCAAAGGACAGATTTCCACCAGTCTAATGTCCATTGCTCATGTTTCTTAAACCAATGTTTCTTAAACTGATGTTATGATAGAACTGCACTATCTGGATCCCTACAAATCATCTGGACCCTCTCTTCCTAAAATTATCCTCTGCCATTGTTGCAAACCCTATTAGTAGTCTGTTCAACCTCTCTTTCGTATCGTTCTGAGATCCCCAAAGATTGGAAAGCTGCTGCGGTCATCCCCTCTTCAAAGGGGGAAACACTCTAGACTCAAACTGTTATAGACCTATATCCATCCTGCCCTGCCTTTCTAAAGTCTTCGAAAGCAAAGTGAACAAACAGATCACTGACCATTTCGAATCCCACCGTACCTTCTCCGCTATGTAATCTGGTTTCCGAGCTGGTCACGTTTCCTAAACGATATCATAACCGCCATCGATAAGAGACATTACTGTGCAGCCGTCTTCATCGACCTGGCCAAGGCTTTCGACTCTGTCAATCAACGTATTCTTATCGGCAGACTCAACAGCCTTGGTTTCTCTAATGACTGCCTCGTCTGGTTCAACAACTACTTTGCAGACAGAGTTCAGTGTGTCAAATCGGAGGGCTTGTTGTCTGGACTGCTGGCAGTCTCTATGGGGGTTCCACAGGGTTCAAATCTCGGGCCGACTCTTTTCTCTGAAAATATCAACGATGTCGCTCTTGCTGCTGGTGATTCTTTAATCCATCTCTACGCAGACGACACCATTCTGTATACTTCTGGCCCTTCTTTAGACACTGTGTTAACAAGCCTCCAAACGAGCTTCAATGCCATACAACACTCCTTCCGTGGCCTCAAACTGCTCTTAAATGCTAGTAAAACGAAATGTATGCTCTTCAACCGATCGCTGCCTGTACCTGCTCGCCTGTCCAACATCACAACTCTGTATGGTTCTGACATAGAATACATGGACAACTATAAATACCTAGGTGTCTGGTTAGACTGTACACTCTCCTTCCAGACTCACATTAAACATCTCCAATCCAAAATTAAATCTAGAATTGGCTTCCTATTTCGCAACAAAGCCTCCTTCACTCATGCTGCCAAACACACCCTCGTATAACTGACTATCCTGCCGATCCTTGACTTCGGCAATGTCATTTACAAAATAGCCTCCAACACTCTACTCAGCAAATTGGATGCAGTCTATCACAGTGCCATCCGTTTTGTCACCAAAGCCCAATATACCACCCAACACTGTGACCTGTATGCTCTCGTTGGCTGGTTCTCGCTACATATTCGTTGCCAAACCCACTGGCTCCAGGTCATCTATAAGAATTTTCTAGGTAAAATCCCCCCTTATCTCAACTCACTGGTCAATATAGCAACACCCACCCGTAGCACACGCTCCAGCAGGTATATTTCAATGGTCATCCCCAAAGCCAACACCTCCTTTGGCCGCCTTTCCTTCCAGTTCTCTGCTGCCAATGACTGGAACGAATTGCAAAAATCACTCAATTTGGAGACTTATATCTCCCTCACTAACTTTAAGCATCAGCTGTCAGAGCAGATTACCGATCGCTGCAGCTGTACACAGCCCATCTGTAAATAGCCCATCCAACCAACTACCTCATCCCCATATTTGTTTTTGTTTTTCTGCTCTTTTGCACACCAGTATTTCTACTTGCACATCCTCATCTGCACATCTACAACTCCAGTGTTAATTTGCTAAATTGTAATTACTTCGCCACTATGGCCTATTTATTGCCTTACCTCCTTACTCCATTTGCAGACACTGTATATTTCTAATGCGTTATTGACTGTAAGTTTGTTTACTCCATGTGTAACTCTGTGTTGTTGTTTGTGTCACACTCCTTTGCTTTATCTTTGCCAGGTCGCAGTTGTAAATGAGAACTTGTTCTCAACTGGCCTACCTGGTTAAAGTAGTGCACTATATAGGGAATAGAGTACAATTTGGGACACAGCCCAGTCCAGATATGTGAGAAGCTCAGTCTCTGCATGTCTCCTTTCAGCAGAAGATCAAGGCTACTAGTTCTTATTTTCCTCTAGTGTGTGAGAGAAAGAGAGCTCTGTGTTAGCTCTGGATAGACCAGATCTTCCTTGTCTTTGGATTTAATTTAGAAATCTTATTTACTATCCCAGGTTGAAGTGTTAGCAGTGTTGAGACAATCTGGGGTTGAAGGAACAGAGAGCGGAGCAGAAGGGGATGTGGTGTTGAAGGAGAAGCAGGGATCTGGGGTTGAAGATGAGGTAGGGATCTGGGGTTGAAGGGGAGGCAGGGATCTGGGGTTGAAGGAGAGGGAGGAATCTGGGGTTGAAGGAGAGGGAGGAATCTGCGGTTGAAGGAGATGGAGGAATCTGGGGTTGAAGGAGAGGGAGGGATCTGGGGTTGAAGGAAAAGCAGGGATCTGGGGTTGAAGGAGAGGGAGGGATCTGGGGTTGAAGGAGAGGAGGGATCTGGGGTTAAAGAGGAAGCAGGGATCTGGGGTTGAAGAAGAGGGAGGGATCTGGGGTTGAAGGAGAGGAGGGATCTGGGGTTAAAGAGGAAGCAGGGATCTGGGGTTGAAGAAGAGGGAGGGATCTGGGGTTGAAGGGGAGGGAGAGATCTGGGGTTGAAGGGGAAGCAGGGACCTGGGGATTTTTCTCCAGCGGTGTGTTTTTTGAGTTCAACCACAGCTAGAGATGTAGTCCTCCTGGGAACTGTGAAAACATTACACACTTTCAGACAACACCTCAACCTCTGTCACACACTCACACACTCACACACATTCAGACAACACCTCAACCTCTGTCACACACTCACACACTCACACACATTCAGACAACACCTCAACCTCTGTCACACACTCACACACTCACACACATTCAGACAACACCTCAACCTCTGTCACACACTCAGACAACACCTCAACCTCTGTCACACACTCACACACTCAGACAACCCCTCAACCTCTGTCACACACTCACACACCTTCAGACAACACCTCCACCTCTGTCACACACTCACACACCTTCAGACAACACCTCCACCTCTGTCACACACTCACACACCTTCAGACAACACCTCCACCTCTGTCACACACTCACACACCTTCAGACAACACCTCCACCTCTGTCACACACTCACACACCTTCAGACAACACCTCCACCTCTGTCACACACTCACACACCTTCAGACAACACCTCCACCTCTGTCACACACTCACACACCTTCAGACAACACCTGAACTTCTGTCACGCACTCACACAACACCTCCACCTCTGTCACACACTCACACACCTTCAGACAACACCTCCACCTCTGTCACACACTCACACACCTTCAGACAACACCTCCACCTCTGTCACACACTCACACACCTTCAGACAACACCTCAACCTCTGTCACGCACTCATGCAGGCGCACCAAGATTCTTATAGTTTGGTGTTTATAAATATTAGTTATAAGATTATTATTTGAAATTCAGTTTAGTTTCAGTTTTCAGATCCGATTTAGTCGTTTTTATTTAGTTTAAGTTTAATAGAAACATTTAGATTTTATGTTTGTATATTATTTTAGTTTTGCATTTACAGTTTTTGTGTTTTGTCACTTCTTGCCACTGGGGGGCAGTAATGCATAAGGTCATGGGTCAGGTTAAAGGTTAGGTTTGGGTTTAAAGCTACCTTTAAACCCAAACCTAACCTTTAACCTGACCCATGACCTACTACTACTCATAGACAATGATAAATGCCTCTGTTAGCCAAAAGGCCATATTAACGTGGGCAACGCCATTGAGGGCTTCCAGCCAGTCTGGATGCTCTCAATAGTGCAGCTGTAGAACTTTTTGAGGATCTGAGGGCCAATGATAAAAACCTTTTCAGTCTCCTGAGGGGGAAGAGGCCTTCTTCACGACTGCGTTGACATGCGTGGAACAGGGTAGCCTAGTGGTTAGGGCATTGGACTAGTAACCGGAAGGTTGTGAGTTCAAACCCCCGAGCTGACAAGGTACTAATCTGTCTTTCTGCCCCTGAACAGGCAGTTAACCCACTGTTCACAGGCTGACGTTGAAAATAAGAATTTGTTCTTAACTGACTTGCCTGGTTAAATAAAGGTAAAATATTAATGCCTTAGTGATGTGGACACCGAGCTCTCAACCAGCTCCACTACAGTCCCATTGATGTGAATAGCCCTCTGTTTCCATTCACCTCCTTTTGTCTTGCTGACATTGAGGGAGAGGTTGTTGTCTTGGCACCACACTGCCAGGTCACTGACCTCCTCCCTATAGGCTTGTCTCATCGCTGTCGGTGATCAAAAGTAATGATGGTGTTGGAGTTTTGCACGGCCACGTAGTCGTGGGTGAACAGGGAGTACGGGAGGGGACTAAGCACGCACCCCTGAGGAGCCCCTGTGTTGAGGATCAGATTGGTGGATGGGTTGTTGCCACATGGTGGAGATGTTAGGCAACAAGGATCCAGTTGCAGTGGGAGGTGTTTAGTCCCAGGGTGCTTAGCTTAGTGATGAGCTTTGTGAACACTATGGTGTTGAACGCTGAGCTGGAGTCAACGAATAGCATTCATATGTACGTAGGTGTTCCTTTTGTACAGCGGGGCAAGGACAGTGTGGAGCGCAATAGAGATTGCATCATATGTGGAACTGTTGAGGCAGAATGTGAATTGGAGTGGGTCTAGGGTTTCTGGGATAATGGTGTTGATGTGAGGCGTGACCAGCCTTTCAAAGCACTTCATTGGCTACAGATGTGAGTGCTATGGAGTGATAGTCATTTAGACAGGTTACCTTGGCATTCTTGGACACAGGCACTACGGTGGTCTGCTTGAAACATGTAGGTGTTACAGACTCAGTCAGGGAGAGGTTGAAAATGTCAGTGAAGACACCTGCCAGCTGGTCAGCGAATGCTGAGCTTCCTGGTTTTCCATCGGCACCGCGGCTTTGTGAATGTTAAACTGTTTAAAGGTCACATCAACTACGGAGAGAGAGATTACACAGTCGTCCGGAACAGCTGGTGCTCTAGTCTGTACTATAGTAATTACTGTAGTGTTTTGTGGATTATAGAATACTGTATATAGTAATTACTCTAGTGTTTTGTGGATTATAGAATACTGCATGTAGTATTTACTGTAGTGTTTTGTGGATTATAGAATACCGTATGTAGTATATCTGTAGTGGTTTGTGGATTATATTATACTGTATATAGTATTTACTGTAGTGTTTTGTGGATTATAGAATACTGTATGTAGTATATCTGTAGTGTTTTGTGGATTATAGAATACTGCATGTAGTATTTACTGTACTATTTTGTGGATTATAGAATGCTGTATGTAGTATATCTGTAGTGTTTTGTGGATTATAGAATACTGTATGTAGTATTTACTGTAGTGTTTTGTGGATTATAAAATACTGTATGTAGTATTTACTGTAATGTTTTGTGGATTATTGTATACTACATGTAGTATTTAATGAAGTGTTGTGTGGATTATTGTATACTGTATGTAGTATTTACTGTAATGTTGTGGATTATAGTATACTGTATATAGTATTTACTGTCATGTTTTGTGGATTATAGTATACTGTATATAGTATTTACTGTAAGTAAATACTGTTGGCAAATATGGTACTGCATTATAGGACAATACAGTACTGTAATACTGGACAATACAGTAATATAGGCAAATACAGTACTGTAATATAGGCAAATATGGTACTGCAATATTGGACAATACAGTACTGTAATATAGGCAAATATGGTATGCAATATTGGACAATGCAGTACTGTAATATAGGCCAATACAGCACTGTAATACCGTAATAATGACAACAGTCACACATTTTGGTATGTGACCCCCAGTGGGAATCGAACCAACAACTGTGGTGTTGCCAGAGCCATGCTCTTATGAACTGAGCCACGTACAGGACCACTACAATACACAAGTACAATACAATACTGTAAAATACAATAGATGATTACAGTAAAATGCTGTAAAATACAATATGTGATTACAATACTGAAAAATACAATACATGATCACAATAAAATGCTGTAAAATACAATATGTGATTACAATACTGTAAAATACAATACATGATCACAATACAGGTGGTAGATGTATGATTGCCATCACCACCCTCCTTCATGCTATGGATGAGGCATGCAGAGCTTTCAGTGCAAAACCTACAGTACCAGTCAAAAGTATTGGACAAACCTACTCATTCCTTGGTTTTTCTTTATTTGAACTATTTTCTAACAGTGAAGACATCAAAACTATGAAATAACACATATGGAATCATGTAGTAACCAAAAAAGTGTTCAACAAATCCAAAAATATTTTATATTCTTCAAAAGTAGCCATCCTTTGCCTTGATGACAGATTTCCACACTCTTGGCATTCTCTCAACCAGCTTCGTGAGGTAAAGGACATTTCAATTAACAGGTGTGCCTTGTTAAAAGTTCATTTGTGGAATTTCTTCCCTTCGTAATGCGTTTGATCCAATCAGTTGTGTTGTGACAAGGTAGGGGTGGTATACAGAAGACAGCCCTATTTGGTAAAAGACCAAGTCCATATTATGGCAAGAACAGCTTATATAAGCAAAGAGAAATGACAGTCCATCATTACTTTAAGACATGAAGGTCAGTCAATGCGGAACATTTCTAAAACGTTTAAAGTTTCTTCAAGTGCAGTCACAGAAACCATCAAGCGCTATGATAAAACTGGCTCTCATGAGGACCATCATAGGAACGGAAGACCCAGAGTTACCTCTACTGCAGAGGATAAGTTCATTAGAGTTAATTAACTGCACCTCAGATTGGAGCCCAAATAAATGCTTCACAGAGTTCAAGTAACAGACACATCTCAACATCAACTGTTCAGAGGAGACTACGTGAATCAGGCCTTCATGGTCAAATTGCTGCAAAGAAACCACTACTTAAGGTCAACAATAAGAAGAATTGACTTACTTGGGCCAAGAAACACGAGCAATGGACATTAGAATAGTGGAAATCTGTCCTTTGGTCTGATGAGTCCAAATTTTTGGTTCCGACCGCCGTGTCTTTGTGAGATGCAGAGTGGGTGGACGGATGATCTCTGCATGTGTGGTTCCCACCGTGAAGCAATGAGGAGGAGGTGTGATGGTGTTGGGGTGCTTTGCTGGTGACACTATCATGATTCCGAGTGGCGCAGCGGTCTAAGGCACTGCATCTCAGTGCTAGAGGTGTCACTACAGACCCGGGTTTTATTCCAGGCTGTATCACAACAGGCTGTGATTGGGAGTCCCATAGGGCGGCACACAATTGGCCCAGCGGTGTTAGGGTTTGGGACTATCATTTGTTTTTCAACAGGACAATGACCCAACACACCTCCAGGCTGTGTAAGGGCTATTTGACCAAGAAGGAGAGTGATGGAGTGCTGCATTAGATGACCTGGCCTCCCAAATCACCCGACCTCAACCCAATTGAGATGGTTTGGGATGAGTTGGACCGCAGAGTGAAGGGAAAGCAGCCAACAAGTGCTCAGCATATGTGGGAACTTCAAAACTGTTGGAAAAGCATTCCTCATGAAGCTGGTTGAGAGAATGCCAAGAGCAAAATTATCATGAAGGCAAAGGGAGGCTACTTTGAAGAATCTCAAATATTAAACACTTTTTTGGTTACAATATGATATCTTCACTATTATTCCACAATGTAGAAAATAGCAAAAATAAATAAAAACCTTTGAATAAGAAGGTGTGTCCAAACTTTTGACTGGCATTGTATATCAGGCCTGGATTCGCCATGCCAAAATATCTTTCCCCAGGTGCATGAACAATTAAGATATTTACTGCAATTCCAATGAGAAATAAGATGTTCAGTCAATCGTAATGGATAGTGCAAGAGTATCGCCCAAATGGAGACTAGTGTAATGCATTGTAATATACTACATTCAAACGGCAACTCTGAAACATGTATCTTACATTTGTTGCTATTGGATAAACTGGTTCCTAAAGTAAATGAATTGAGAAGATAACATTATCTTGTGTTTGGTTATTAAACCAATGTACTCATTATATTTCACAGTAAACTTCTATTTTTCTGTCCAGCTTCTCTCCTGGTGAAGGGTTGTTGTCCAGCTTCTCTCCTGGTGACAGGTTGTTGTCCAGCTTCTCTCCTGGTGACAGGTTGTTGTCCAGCTTCTCTCCTGGTGACAGGTTGTTGTCCAGCTTCTCTCCTGGTGACAGGTTGTTGTCCAGCTTCTCTCCTGGTGACAGTTTGTTGTCCAGCTTCTCTCCTGGTGACAGGTTGTTGTCCAGCTTCTCTCCTGGTGACAGGTTGTTGTCCAGCTTCTCTCCTGGTGACAGTTTGTTGTCCAGCTTCTCTCCTGGTGACAGTTTGTTGTCCAGCTTCTCTCCTGGTGACAGTTTGTTGTCCAGCTTCTCTCTTGGTGACAGTTTGTTGTCCAGCTTCTCTCCTGGTGACAGTTTGTTGTCCAGCTTCTCTCCTGGTGACAGTTTGTTGTCCAGCTTCTCTCTTGGTGACAGTTTGTTGTCCAGCTTCTATACTGGTGACAGTTTGTTGTCCAGCTTCTCTCCTGGTGACAAGTTGTTGTCCAGCTTCTCTCCCGGTGACAGGTTGTTGTCCAGCTTCTCTCCTGGTGACATTTTGTTGTCCAGCTTCTCTCTTGGTGACAGTTTGTTGTCCAGCTTCTATACTGGTGACAGTTTGTTGTCCAGCTTCTCTCCTGGTGACAAGTTGTTGTCCAGCTTCTCTCCCGGTGACAGGTTGTTGTCCAGCTTCTCTCCTGGTGACAGTTTGTTGTCCAGCTTCTCTCCTGGTGACAGTTTGTTGTCCAGCTTCTCTCCTGGTGACAGTTTGTTGTCCAGCTTCTCTCTTGGTGACAGTTTGTTGTCCAGCTTCTCTCCTGGTGACAGTTTGTTGTCCAGCTTCTCTCCTGGTGACAGTTTGTTGTCCAGCTTCTCTCTTGGTGACAGTTTGTTGTCCAGCTTCTATACTGGTGACAGTTTGTTGTCCAGCTTCTCTCCTGGTGACAGGTTGTTGTCCAGCTTCTCTCCTGGTGACAGGTTGTTGTCCAGCTTCTCTCCTGGTGACAGGTTGTTGTCCAGCTTCTCTCCTGGTGACAAGTTGTTGTCCAGCTTCTCTCCCGGTGACAGGTTGTTGTCCAGCTTCTCTCCTGGTGACAGGTTGTTGTCCAGCTTCTCTCCTGGTGACAGGTTGTTGTCCAGCTTCCAGAACACTGGGCCCTTTACAAACAGAACACTGGGCCCTATACAAAAAGAACACTGGGCCCTTTACAAACAGAACACTGGGCCCTTTACAAACAGAACACTGGGCCCTTTACAAACAGAACACTGGGCCCTATACAAAAAGAACACTGGGCCCTTTACAAACAGAACACTGGGCCCTTTACAAACAGAACATTGGGCCCTTTACAAACAGAACACTGGGCCCTTTACAAACAGAACACTGGGCCCTTTACAAACATAACACTGGGCCCTTTACAAACAGAACACTGGGCCCTTTACAAACAGAACACTGGGCCATATACAAGCAGAACACTGGCCCTATACAAGCAGAACACTGGGCCCTATACAAACAGAACACTGGGCCCTATACAAAACAAAAACAAGCTTACACGCACGCACACCCCCCCCCACTACCAAACCCCCATAACCCCTCCATCAGAGTGTCCCACAAATGGGCCTTATACAGCCTTATACAGACGGTCCTACCCCCCACCACTCTCCCACAGCTGGGCCTTATACAGACTTATACAGACAGTCCGACCCCCCACCACTGTCCCACAGCTGGGCCTTATACAGCCTTATACAGACGGTCCGACCCCCCACCACTGTCCCACAGCTGGGCCTTATCCAGACGGTACTACCCCCCACCACTGTCCCACAGCTGGGCCTTATACAGCCTTATACAGACGGTCCTACCCCCTACCACTGTCCCACAGCTAGGCCTTATACAGACGGTCCTACCCCCCACCACTGTCCCACAGCTGGGCCTTATACAGCCTTATACAGACGGTCCTACCCCCTACCACTGTCCCACAGCTGGGCCTTATACAGCCTTATACAGACGGTCCTACCCCCCACCACTGTCCCACAGCTGGACCTTATACAGACTTATACAGACGGTCCTACCCCCTACCACTGTCTCACAGCTGGGCCTTATACAGACGGTCCTACCCCTTACCACTGTCCCACAGCTGGACCTTATACAGACGGTCCTGACCCCCACCACTGTCCCACAGCTGGACCTTATACAGACGGTCCTGACCCCCACCACTGTCCCACAGCTGTGCCTCATACAGACGGTCCTACCCCCCACTACTGTCCCACAGCTGGGCCTTATACAGACTTATACAGACGGTCCTACCCCTACCACTGTCTCACAGCTGGGCCTTATACAGACGGTCCTACCCCCTACCACTGTCCCACAGCTGGACCTTATACAGACGGTCCTGACCCCCACCACTGTCCCACAGCTGGACCTTATACAGACGGTCCTGACCCCCACCACTGTCCCACAGCTGTACCTTATACAGACGGTCCTACCTCCTACCACTGTCCCACAGGTCCTGACCCCCACCACTGTCCCACAGCTGGACCTTATACAGACGGTCCTGACCCCCACCACTGTCCCACAGCTGGGCCTTATACAGACGGTCCTGACCCCCACCACTGTCCCACAGCTGGACCTTATACAGACGGTCCTGACCCCCACCACTGTCCCACAGCTGGACCTTATACAGACGGTCCTGACCCCCACCACTGTCCCACAGCTGGACCTTATACAGACGGTCCTGACCCCCACCACTGTCCCACAGCTGGGCCTTATACAGACGGTCCTGACCCCCACCACTGTCCCACAGCTGGACCTTATACAGACGGTCCTGACCCCCACCACTGTCCCACAGCTGGACCTTATACAGACGGTCCTGACCCCCACCACTGTCCCACAGCTGGACCTTATACAGACGGTCCTGACCCCCACCACTGTCCCACAGCTGGACCTTATACAGACGGTCCTGACCCCCACCACTGTCCCACAGCTGGACCTTATACAGACGGTCCTGACCCCACCACTGTCCCACAGCTGGACCTTATACAGACGGTCCTGACCCCCACCACTGTCCCACAGCTGGGCCTTATACAGACGGTCTGACCCCCACCACTGTCCCACAGCTGGACCTTATACAGACGGTCCTGACCCCCACCACTGTCCCACAGCTGGGCCTTATACAGACAGTCCTACCCCCCACCACTCTCCCACAGCTGGGCCTTATACAGACGGTCCTGACCCCCACCACTGTCCCACAGCTGGACCTTATACAGACGGTCCTGACCCCCACCACTGTCCCACAGCTGGACCTTATACAGACGGTCCTGACCCCCACCACTGTCCCACAGCTGGACCTTATACAGACGGTCCTGACCCCCACCACTGTCCCACAGCTGGGCCTTATACAGACGGTCCTGACCCCCACCACTGTCCCACAGCTGGACCTTATACAGACGGTCCTGACCCCCACCACTGTCCCACAGCTGGACCTTATACAGACGGTCCTGACCCCCACCACTGTCCCACAGCTGGACCTTATACAGACGGTCCTGACCCCCACCACTGTCCCACAACGCGGTTGTGAAACAAGCGGAAAGGGGCTAACGGTCCTGCCCCCAAGTAGTGTTTTAATCCTCTTTAACTGCCATGTGTGGTGAACGATCTGGTCTCAGTACCTCAACTATGTTGAACAGAACTAGCAGAACTAAGTCCACTCTACTCTGTAAGATGAATGGATGGTGTGTAATTGTATTAGCTTGTTGGGGACTGACTTGCTGTGAAGGAAACTACTTTGGCCTTTGTGTTATTCATCAATTCAGTCAATAGTTTTTTATATTTTTTATTTGAGACTGACTGTGTTTGAGCTACAGCATCAGCGAAGAGCTCAGGTTGCTAACATCAGTCTTCAGGTTTCAGGCTTGGATCACTGAGCCACCTTGGTTTCACATCTGTAGTTATCCACAAATGTTAAGAACAAGACTCAGCTCTGTGTTTTTATTTTATTTTTAGCAGCACAACATGGTAGCAACACAACATGACAACAACATGATAGCAACACAACATGGTAGCAGCACAACATGGTAGCAACACAACATGACAACAACATGATAGCAACACAACATGGTAGCAGCACAACATGGTATCAACACAACATGACAACAACATGATAGCAACACAACATGGTAGCAGCACAACATGGTAGCAACACAACATGACAACAACATGATAGCAACACAACATGGTAGCAGCACAACATGGTATCAACACAACATGACAACAACATGATAGCAACACAATATGGTAGCAGCACAACATGGTATCAACACAACATGACAACAACATGGTAGCAGCACAACATGGTATCAACACAACATGACAACAACATGGTAGCAACGCAACATGGTAGCAGCACAAAACATGGTACAAACATTATTGGGCACAGACAACAGCACAAAGTCAAGAAGGAAGAGACAACAATACATCACACAAAGCAGCCACAACTGTCAGTAAGAGTGTCCATGATTGAGTCTTTGAATGAAGAGATGGAGATAAAACTGTCCAGTTTGAGTGTTTGTTGCAGCTCGTTCCAGTCAGTCGCTAGCTGCAGCAATCCATGTAGCAGCATGGATGTAGCTGTCTCAAGGCCCTCGTCTTAAATGGCACCCTATTCTCCACATAGTGCTCTACTTTTGATCAGTGCCCTATAGACCCTGGTCAAAAGTAGTGCACTATGTAGGGAATAGGGTGCCATAGACCCTTGTCAAAAGTAGTGCACTATGTACAGAATAGGGTGTCAAATGGGACATATAGAAGGTCTTTAGGTGAATATTCAGCAAGCAGTACAGACCTGCTTTGTGGCATCAGAGCAGCAGGGGCTACTCTGTTAAAACATGACCCTGTTTTCAACCAGAACCCAACCCATCCAACCGTGGGAGGGGGGAGTGTTTCTGCCCCGTTCAAAAGATCTCCACATACATCTTTGTTTATGTAATCATCATATGTTTAAACAAATATGTCTGCTCTGCTGGAGACCCGAGAGCCTCTCAAATCGCATTCCCTGGGCTCATCCCAAATGGAATCCTACTTCCATTCCCTTTGTAGTGCACTGCATTTGACCACTATATAGGGAATCTAAAGCACCACTATGTAGGGGCGGCAGGGTAGCCTAGTGGTTAGAGCGGTGGACTAGTAACCGGAATGTTGCAAGTTCAAACTCCCGAGCTGACAAGTTCCACCCCTGAACAGGCAGTTAACCCACTGTTCCTAGGCCGCCATTGAAAATAAGAATTTGTTCTTAACTGACTTGCCGAGTTAAATAAAGGTTTAAAAAAATAGGGACGCACCCCAGAGCCTCTCAGCCCTGTGATTGTCAGATTATAAACAAATGAACCATTTGGGTCCCTGGCGTGGAGCCATTAGGTGTCACTCATGTTGAACTGGGTCAATGGCTCTTATTCAGGGGAGCAGAGAGGTCAATGGCTCTTAGTCAGGGGAGCAGAGAGGTCAATGGCTCTTAGTCAGGGGAGCAGAGAGGTCAGGGGAACTGTAAGGATTGTTCAACAGAATTGTGTTTTTTTTATTTTATTTAACTAGGCAAGTCAGTTAAGAACAAATTCTTATTTAAAAATGTCGGCCTACTGAGGAACCGCGGGTTAATTGCCTTGTTCAGGTTGCAGAACGACAGATTTTGAACTTGTCAGCTCAGGGATTTAGATTTAGCAACCTATTGGTTAGGATCTGACGGCCACATTTCTTCAGTCGCCTGGGTTTCAAGACGCGCCTTGGTCACCACGGTGTTCGGAGTGATTGGTCCATGTCAGATCCTCTTCCGGCCGTCTCCACTGCAGCCCCATCGATGGCACCAGTCTGCCAGATGTACACTACATTTAAGACAGTTGTTAATGGCTATTAAAATGTCTCGTTGTCATAACGTTAGAGCACTGTAGCACACATTACAGTGTAATAAGGTGAACACAAGTAGACGAGCCACAAGGCTTCTGGACGGATGAAGGCATTACCTTGCCTGAAAGCCCCAATGTTCGGGGGAAAAGTTGAAACATTCAATCTTCAGATCAGTTGATAAAGATCATGCTTGAAACTCAATAGGGGAAATCTGACGAGTCCAAGTGAGTCGGTGTTGCAGTCATGAGCCTTACAGCCCTGTGACAGACAATACATGTCAATGTAACTGCTGAACACCCTCATCACCACCAGGGGGCAGTATGTACCTGTCTCTGGAGCCTACAGTACCAGGTCACCAGAAGAAGGAGGAACAGATGTTCTGTTATTTTACTGAGGGGCTGTCACAGAGGAGGACAGATGTTGGAGACCAGAACAGAAAAGAAGGTGGATTAACTGACATCAATCAATCAATCAATCAATCAATCATTTAATTATAAAGACATTTTTTCATCATCAATATGTCACCAAGTGCTGAACAGAAACCCAGCCTGAAACACAAAACAGCAAGCAATGCAGATGTAAAACCCTCTTATACAGACTGTCACAGAAAGGACATTTGATTAATTAATATATTTTTTTATTTTGATAGCTATACACTTTCCACAGAAAGGAAAGTGGATTAACTGATAGAAATAGTTATTTTACAGACTGTCATCACAGAGATACTCTAGCCAAGGTATGTGATCTGATGACAAACACAGAGCGAGTTGATTATGCATCCCATAATATTAGATGGGTTGGTTGAAAGGTTATCAAGCCTCTATCAAAACGGGGAAATAGCTGTATCATTATACCAATGTCAGTAATCTATTGTTAGTTTGAGCCCTCATGGAGGAGTATAGGACCATGGCCGAGAAACCTCTCCGATTAAATGACAACCAGCAGCTAATTTCTCTGGTTTGATGAAGTAAATCTGTCCGAAACTGTTTATTTTTTTATTTTATTTTATTTTTTAACTCTTACTTTTCTAAACCAGATGTTACTCTGATCTAATTCAGTGTCGTTAACAAACCAAATTTGTTTGTCTCTGCACAAAAAAATAATAATATGCTATGATGAATTAGCTATGCATTTGAAGCTGATCGAACTGTGTCAGATATGAATGAAAGTTACAGCAGTATTCACCACTTAGTCACCCTCCATTTCCCTTCACGACCTGCTTTACAGGTTCTGTCTTCTGACCTCAAGTATATCTTCTACAGATGTCGTCTGTTGAGTCCAGTGTTTCTTCACCCTTCCTGTCTGATCCAGTCTATTTTATTTTTATTTACCTTTATTTAACTAGGCAAGTCAGTTAAGAACAAATTCTTATTTTCAATGACGGCCTGGGAACAGTGGGTTAACTGCCTGTTCAGGGGCAGAACGACAGATTTGTACCTTGTCAGGTCGGGGGTTTGAACTTGCAACCTTTCGGTTACTAGTCCAACGCTCTAACCACTAGGCTACCTGCCGCCTCTACACTCTAACCACTAGGCTACCTGCCGCCTCTACACTCTAACCACTAGGCTACCTGCCGCCTCTACGCTCTAACCACTAGGCTACCTGCCGCCTCTACGCTCTAACCACTAGGCTACCTGCCACCTCTACACTCTAACCACTAGGCTACGTGCCACCTCTACACTCTAACCACTAGGCTACCTGCCGCCTCTACACTCTAACCACTAGGCTACCTGCCACCTCTACACTCTAACCACTAGGCTACCTGCCTCCTCTACACTCTAACCACTAGGCTACCTGCCGCCTCTACGCTCTAACCACTAGGCTACCTGCCGCCTCTACGCTCTAACCACTAGGCTACCCTGCCGCCACATTGTCAGTAACCCATGTTTTTGTTTTGTTAGTAAAATTACATATTTTTTGTTGTTGTTGTTGAGATAAGTAATAAAATCCCAACTGAATTTCCATCCATGAACAGACACATACAAGTGTTTGGTGAGATGCATCCCAGCATGCTAAGCGCTAAGATACCTTCCAGTGAGGAGGTGTTTGTGTGCCCAGACTGGGAAACCACTCAGCTCTGCTGTCTGATTACCAGAGATGATTAGAGCTTTTCTCAAGCAGGAAATTAATCCCATGTTCAGATAGACATTTTCTCCTGTGTTCAGAGAGCATTTGGGTATGTCCCAAATGGAACCATTCTCCCTATTTAGTGCACTACGTTTGACCAAGGCCGTGATCTAAAGTAGTGCACTACATAGGGAATAGGGTGCCATTTTGAGAGCCCGGTGACGTGAGTTCCATGCCAGGTATTTATAAAAGGGAAGTGAACGGTACACCTGTTGGTGGAGAGATAAAGGTGATATCAAGAATCCATTTATACTCCAACTAAACACATTGACATCTGAGACCAGTTTGGCATTGTGTACTTTTGAGACGTGTTGGAAATTGCAGGGTTCGTTAGTGTGTGTGTTATGAGCAAATGCTTTTGCGTGAGTGTGTGCTGGCATGCATATGTGTGTTTACTGCAAACTGACTGCTTCTTGGTCTTCTGTGTACATCACCAACCATTTGTTAAGCGTCCGCTGTCGAAATGTCTAACAAGCAGTTAAACGGCTCTTCTTCGGTTCGAGAATGTCCCTGTTGTCGTGTGTAGAATGTTCTGTACGTCATTACCTGGTGTCTCTACCTCTTCTTCTATGAAATCTAATGCATCATTGAGGCAGCTTCCAAAAAAGCCTACCCTTAAAAAATGGCACCTTATAAAGCGCACTACTTTAGACCAGAGCCCTATTCCCTATATAACGCACTACTATAGACCAGAGCCCTATTCCCTATATAGAGCACTACTTTAGACCAGAGCCCTATTCCCTATATAACGCACTACTATAGACCAGAGCCCTATTCCCTATATAGAGCACTACTTTAGACCAGAGCCCTATTCCCTATATAACGCACTACTATAGACCAGAGCCCTATTCCCTATATAGAGCACTACTTTAGACCAGAGCCCTATTCCCTATATAAAACGCACTACTTTAGAGCCCTATTCCCTATATAAAACGCACCACTTTAGACAAGAGCTCTCTGCGGGCCCTGGTCGCAATTTGGATCGTAGGTACATTATAGGGTGACATTTCTGAAGCATCGTAGATTAATAATAAATATATAATAATATATCCCATTTAGCAGACGCTTTTGTCCAAAGCGACTTACAAGTCGGCTGGGGCCACTACTTTTACATATGGGTGGCCCCAGCGGGAATCGAACCCACGACGCTTGGCGTTGCAAGCGCCATGCTCTACCGACTGAGCCACACAGGACCCACACAGGATTCATAGGCTTTAGCAACATAATCATGTTCCTGTTTGATGATGACTTCATGGTTGCCTGGGGGGGGGGGGGGTGTTCTGCCTCAAACCACAACATAATTCATCCATGATTACTCCCCAAATCTGTTATTCTGAATTAAAACATAGTAAAACATAGTCTGAGTCAAGTCTCAAGTCAAGACAGACAAGTCCGAGTCAAGTCTCAAGTCAATACAGACAAGTCCGAGTCAAGTCTCAAGTTAAGAAAGACAAGTCTGAGTCAAGTCTCAAGTCAAGACAGACAAGTCTCAAGTCACATCTCAAGTCCTAAACGTTGAGTTTTGAGTCCTAAACAAGTCATAATGTGCTCTTCACCAAATGTAATACCATTTTATATGTTTAACAAGAGCAATAGTTAATATATTACATTTACGCAAATCATGAATGCTTTTAAAAATATCTATATATGTATTAGTTTCCAAATAAACGTTATATTTCCATGGAAATACATGGGTAGCAGTGAGAAAGACCCCCTCCCATAGTGATCGACTATCGATGCAGGCTTGTACACAATCGCCTAACCTTAACACACACACCCACACCCACACTCACCCACTCACATGCACCGACACACCCACACCCACACTTACAGTGGCTTGCAAAATTATTCACCCTCCTTGCCATTTTTTTCTGTTTTGTTGCCTTACAACCTGTAATCAAAATGTATTTTTGGCCGACCACTTTGAAAAACAAACAAGAAATAAGACGAAAAAAAGCTGAAAACTTGAGTATGTTTAACTTTTCACCCCCCAAAAGTCAATACTTTGTAGAGGCACCTTTTGCAGCAATTAGAGCTGCAAATCTCTTGGGGTCTGTCTCTATAAGCTTGGCACATCTAGCCACTGGGATCTTTGCCCATTCTTCAAGGCAAAACTGCTCCAGCTCCTTCAAGTTGGATGGGTTCCGCTGGTGTACAGCAATCTTTAAGTCATACCACAGATTCTCAATTAGATTGAGGTCTGGGCTTTGACTAGGCCATTCCAATACATTTAAATGTTTCCTCTTAAACCACTCAAGTGTTGCTGTAGCAGTATGCTCAGGGTCATTGTCCTGCTGGAAGGTGAACCACCGTCCCAGTCTCAAATCTCTGGAAGATTGAAACAGGTTTCCCTCAAGAATTTCCCTGTATTTAGCACCATCCACCATACCTTCAATTCTGACCAGTTTCCCTGCCGATGAAAAACATCCCCACAGCATGATACTGCCACCACCATGCTTCATTGTGGGGATGGTATTCTCTGGGTGATGAGAGGTGTTGGGTTTGCGCCAGATATAGCGTTTTCCTTGATGGCCAAAAAGCTACATTTTAGTCTCATCTGACCAGAGTACCTTCTTCCATGTGTTTGGGGAGTCTCCCACATGCCTTTTGGCGAACACTAAACATGTTTGCTTATTTTTTTCTGGACAGTCTTCCGTAAAGCCCAGCTCTGTGGAGTGTACAGTGTAAAGGGATCCTACGGACAGATACGCCATTCTCCGCAGTGGAGCTTTGCAGCTCCTTCAGGGTTATCTTTGGTGTCTTTATTGCCTCTCTGATTAATGTCCTCCTTGCCTGGTCTGTGAGTTTTGGTGGGTGGCCCTCTCTTGGCAGGTTTTTTGTGGTGCCATATTCTGTAAATTTTGATAATGGATTTAATGGTGCTAAGTGGGAAGTTCAAAGTTTCTGATATTTTTTATAACCCAACCCTGATCTGTACTTCTCCACAACATTGTCCCTGACCTGTTGTTTGGAGAGCTCCTTGGACTTCATAGTGACGCTTGCTTGGTGGTGTTGCCAATTCTGGGGCCTTTAAGGACAGGTATATATATACTGAGCTCATGTGACAGATCATGTGACACTTAGATTGCACAGAGGTGGACTTTATTTAACTAATAATGTGAATTCTGAAGGTGATTGGTTGCACCAAATCTTATTTAGGAGCTTCATAGCAAAGGGGGAGAATACATATGCAAAGGGTGTGAATACATATACAAAGGGTGTGAATACATATACAAAGGGGGAGAATACATATGCAAAGGGAGGAATACATATACAAAGGGTGTGAATACATATACAAAGGGTGTGAATACATATACAAAGGGTGTGAATACATATACAAAGGGTGTGAATACATATACAAAGGGTGTGAATACATATACAAAGGGTGTGAATAAATATACAAAGGGGGAGAATACATATACAAAGGGGGAGAATACATATACAAAGGGGGTTAATACATATGCAAAGGGGTTAATACATATGCAAAGGGGTTAATACATATGTAAAGGGGGTAATACATATGTAAAGGGGGTTAATACATATGTAAAGGGGGTTAATACATATGTAAAGGGGTTAATACATATGTAAAGGGGGTTAATACATATGTAAAGGGGTTAATACATATGTAAAGGGGGTTAATACATATGTAAAGGGGGTTAATACATATGTAAAGGGGGTTAATACATATGTAAAGGGGGTTAATACATATGTAAAGGGGGTTAATACATATGTAAAGGGGGTTAATACATATGTAAAGGGGGTTAATACATATGCACGCACCACTTTTTTTCACTTCACCAATCTGGACTATTTTGTGTTTATGTCCATTACATGAAATCCAAATGAAAATCTATTTAAATTACAGGTTATAATGCATCATAAATAGGAAGAATACCAAGGGGATGAATACCCCCGAAGGGGGTAAATCATTTTGCAAGGTACTGTACGCACACACACCAACACTTACCCACACTGTTCCACCCACCCACCTACATACCCACCTACCTATACACTCACACATACACACCCACACACAACTTCACACATACACAACTTCACACACTACATACCCACCCACCCACCTGCACACCCACCCCCTACATACTCGCACCTACGTACCCACCCACCTATATACTCACACCTACACACCCACCCACACTAATATGTGTAAGTCATGTGGTCTTCAGACAACAGCGAGCCATTAACAAATCAACAGATGCAAAGACAAGGTCTCCTCTGGGACATCGAGAACAAAACACACACGTACGACACAGAGGACCCGAGGACTGTAAGCTAATTAAACAAGCTGTGGTGTCTCCCCCCTCACACACTACCTCTCGTCAAGGTCACACAGGTTAATGAAGGAAATATGAGAGTCCCACCTCTATTCACTGTAACTTGGAGTTGGTGGTCTGACCTAGCGAATGTCTTGGCGTGGAGAGGTACATTTGGATCATATTAAAGCTAACTAATTTAGTGAGGGCCCAGGTCTGACGGTATGACAGAGACACACTGTACTGGCAGCCACTCCATTTAAGTGTAAGCCAGTATGATGAATGTCATTCATCTGAACTAGTTCAAATCAAGAGGTCACGGCTGCTTGGGATGGTCAATGCCATCCCCGTCTTGTGTGTTGTGTTGGCAACGCCATGTGTCAGGGGGACCTGATTCTGTATTACAATTCAATCAAGCCACCCCCCCCCCCCCCGACACATCAGCCTGGTTTAGAGAGGATGTGTCTCCATCACACTCTCTGTCTGTCACTGCTCTGTCTGGGGTCTTCTCACCATCATCATAACCATCACGCTCTTCATCTACTAGCAGGTGGGCTAGCCTGTCTGTCACTGCTCTGTCTGGGGTCTTCTCACCATCATCATCATCATCATCACACTCTTCATCTACTAGCAGGTGGGCTAGCCTGTCTGTCACTGCTCTGTCTGGGGTCTTCTCACCATCATCATCATCATCACGTTCTTCATCTACTAGCAGGTGGGCTAGCCTGTCTGTCACTGCTCTGTCTGGGGTCTTCTCACCATCATCATCATCACGCTCTTCATCTACTAGCAGGTGGGCTAGCCTGTCTGTCACTGCTCTGTCTGGGGTCTTCTCACCATCATCATCATCATCATCACACTCTTCATCTACTAGCAGGTGGGCTAGCCTGTCTGTCACTGCTCTGTCTGGGGTCTTCTCACCATCATCATCATCATCACGTTCTTCATCTACTAGCAGGTGGGCTAGCCTGTCTGTCACTCCTCTGTCTGGGTTCTTCTCACCATCATCATCATCATCATCATCACACTCTTCATCTACTAGCAGGTGGGCTAGCCTGTCTGTCACTGATCTGTCTGGGGTCTTCTCACCATCATCATCATCATCATCACACTCTTCATCTACTAGCAGGTGGGCTAGCCTGTCTGTCACTGCTCTGTCTGGGGTCTTCTCACCATCATCATCATCATCATGCTCTTCATCTACTAGCAGGTGGGCTAGCCTGTCTGTCACTGCTCTGTCTGGGGTCTTCTCACCATCATCATCATCATCATCACACTCTTCATCTACTAGCAGGTGGGCTAGCCTGTCTGTCACTGCTCTGTCTGGGGTCTTCTCACCATCATCATAATCATCATCACGCTCTTCATCTACTAGCAGGTGGGCTAGCCTGTCTGTCACTGCTCTGTCTGGGGTCTTCTCACCATCATCATCATCATCATCACACTCTTCATCTACTAGCAGGTGGGCTAGCCTGTCTGTCACTGCTCTGTCTGGGGTCTTCTCACCATCATCATCATCACGTTCTTCATCTACTAGCAGGTGGGCTAGCCTGTCTGTCACTCCTCTGTCTGGGTTCTTCTCACCATCATCATCATCATCATCATCACACTCTTCATCTACTAGCAGGTGGGCTAGCCTGTCTGTCACTGATCTGTCTGGGGTCTTCTCACCATCATCATCATCATCATCACGCTCTTCATCTACTAGCAGGTGGGCTAGCCTGTCTGTTACTGCTCTGTCTGGGGTCTGCTCTGTCTATACCACCCTTTAGTCCACGATTTCTCTCTCTCTCTCAATTCAATTTAAATTCAAAGGGCTTTATTGGCATGGGAAACATGTTAACATTGCCAGGCAAGTGAAATAGATAATAAACAAAAGTGAAATAAACATTACGCACTCTCCCTCTCTCTCCATCTCTGTTGTGCCTGGTGGGCCCGTCTGTCAGACATCAACGTGATCTAATAGGAGGCTGTCAGAAGCTCTGAGCATCAAACATCAAACAGACACAGGGAAGTGCTGCTCTGCACTGGCCCGGGGGAAGACTGGGGAGGACAGGGAGGGACAGGGGAGGACAGGGGAGGACAGGGGAGGACAGGGGAGGACAGCGGATGACAGGGGAGAACAGGGGATGGCTGGCAAGGGGGCATGTTATCCCTGGTCAGAGATGGAACTCTGCGGCTGGAGGGGGAAATCAATGAGCCGTCCCATGGGTTCCTGCCCAGAGGACCCCAGCTCCACTCAAACCCCAGCTCTTCCTGCAGACGTGCTACTCAGACCCTAGTACCACTCAGACCCTAGTACCACTCAGACCCTAGTACCACTCAGACCCTAGTACCACTCAGAGCCTAGTACCACTCAGACCCTAGTACCAGACGTGCTACTCAGAGACACAGGGACAGCAGAGTGGGCATCCATCCAGCAAAGCAGAGGCACAGACAGGAGATTGAAATGTAACAGGCACAAACTCTGCAGCAGTGTTTTTCAACTCCAGTCCTCCTGTACCCCAACAGCTGTCCTCCTGTACCCCCAACAACAGTCCTCCTGTAGCCCCAACAGCTGTCCTCCTGTACCCCAACAACAGTCCTCCTGTACCCCCAACAACAGTCCTCCTGTAGCCCCAACAGCTGTCCTCCTGTACCCCCAACAGCTGTCCTCCTGTACCCCCAACACCAGTCATCCTGTACCCCCAACACCAGACCTTCTGTACCCCCAACACCAGACCTTCTGTACCCCCAACAGCAGTCCTCCTGTACCCCCAACACCAGTCCTCCTGTACCCCCAACACCAGACCTTCTGTACCCCCAACACCAGACCTTCTGTACCCCCAACAGCAGTCCTCCTGTACCCCCAACACCAGTCCTCCAGGACCCCAGCAGCCCAACTCCAGTCCTCCAGTAGGCCGTCATTGAAAATAAGAATTTGTTCTTAACTGACTTGCCTAGTTAAATAAAGGTAAAATAATAAAATAAAATAAAAATAGTATGTGAGGATCTGAAAACATCTCAGGTTAAAAAGATGCATTCAGTTTTAGTTGATAGAGATTGATAACATTCATGTAATTGTGTTAAAGTTCAAATCCGTCAAGCGTACAAAGGGTAGGAATTGTGAGAGTAATGTGTAAACGTTATATTGATTACTTTATTTTGTGGTGCCTAAAAGTGTTAATCTGTGATCTACTAAATGTTCTTAATCTATGAGTCGGAGATCGATTGCTCTGGTCTCCACCCATATTCCTGGGGAAATCGTGTTTTTTTCTCATTGGAACTAAAAGTTGAATTGAGAAAACGACACTGTTACGTTCTCCAGTGTTGTGTGTTGTCGTTTGTGTATTTGCATGTGTTTATTTCAGGAAATGGCTTCCTGAAATCCCTCAAGCAGCTGATTGGTCGACTCCATGGCTAATTGGAGAGCTGACTCCGCCCCCTCGTCAAGACACAGCTGTCTCCAGTTACACATTCATTCTGAAGCTATATAAAAGCCAGTGTTCTGTCCAGGAGATTCATGGCTGGGAGGTCATTGCAGAGAGATTGAATGTGATAGAGAATCATTGCTGAGAGAGGAGGCTGATGGCTGTGGATAATTTACTATGTTAGTTGTTGGTAGCAGTTGGTATGTTCAGTGAGTTTGTTGCTCAGATAGAGCTTATTTGATGTCCTTTGTTTCTTAGTTTGTTTGAGAAATTATTTGTTCTCCTGTTTCATTTGTTCCCAGGGGGGAAGGGGAAGGCACCTAGGGAGTGCTTAGGCAAGAGGCCCGCGGGCATACATATACCCGTAGCATATTCACTGTCGAGGCACAATAGGTAAGACCTGGCGGACCACCCCCTGTATTTTGGTTAGGGCACCAGGTGGTGCTAAATTAGGTAAGTAGTGGGTAGGCAGGTAAGATAGGAGAGGGGGGGCTTTGATATTTACTTTCTTTGCTTTGGTTCCGTCCAGCCCCTTTTCCCCATATTACCGTGTGAAGGAATAAAGTCCTGGTAAACGGTACCACATTCTGCCTGTTGTCATCCTTACTCGCACCTACAGTCCATACCTCTTTCACTTCACGGAGAGTTGAGTTGTAGCAGGGTGTTGCGTTCCCTCTTCATAGAGGCGTTATCAGACACCGTATCTCGTGGTTATTTCTCCCCTAGAGGCGTAACATGTACAGGAGGACTGGTGTTCAGAAACACAGGAGGACTGGTGTTCAGAAACACTGTTCAGTGTACAGGAGGACTGGTGTTCAGAAACACTGTTCAGTGTACAGGAGGACTGGTGTTCAGAAACACTGTTAAGTGTACAGGAGGACTGGTGTTCAGAAACACTGTTAAGTGTACAGGAGGACTGGTGTTCAGAAACACTGTTCAGTGTACAGGAGGACTGGTGTTCAGAAACACTGTTAAGTGTACAGGAGGACTGGTGTTCAGAAACACTGTTAAGTGTACAGGAGGACTGGTGTTCAGAAACACTGTTCAGTGTACAGCAGGACTGGTGTTCAGAAACACTGTTCAGTGTACAGGAGGACTGGTGTTCAGAAACACTGTTAAGTGTACAGGAGGACTGGTGTTCAGAAACACTGTTCAGTGTACAGGAGGACTGGTGTTCAGAAACACTGTTCAGTGTACAGCAGGACTGGTGTTCAGAAACACTGTTCAGTGTACAGGAGGACTGGTGTTCAGAAACACTGGAGGACTGGTGAAACACTGCCCTACAGAGTGACAGTATATGGGTGATTCTACAGAAGTGGTGAAAATTGGGGATTGGAAAAATGATTCTAATTTGTATCCAATTATTATGTTTTAAATTCAGCACACATCTCTTATAAATGATTTTAGACAGACATATGTACTCACATTGCTTTATTGTCCTGATTCTTCTACCAGGCACATTTGTCACTAGCGAAACATAACGAAAAAGTTGCAATTGAAAGGAGAAACATGGACAAATCAAATCAAATTTTATTTGTCACATACACATGGTTAGCAGATGTTAATGCGAGTGTAGCGAAATGTATTGCTTCTGTGTATTGCTTCTGATTTAACATTCTATTACAGGTACATTTCAGAAGTTAAGTTGCAACATTTACAAAATATATTTGTAGGGGCGTGGCTTAACACACATTACTTCTACAGTCAAAACAGGTGTGGATTTTACCATGAAATACTTTCCAGACAATATAAGTACAATACTTTCCAAACAATGCAGAGTTACAAAGGAAGAACAATTACAAATATGTATAAAAGGAAATAGTAACACAGTAAATGAAGGAGACTATATTCAGTACCGGTACGGTCTTATATAGTAAACCTAAAAATACTTAGTCATAAATGTGATTTTTTTTCCATTTAAAAAAATAAATAAAAACGTTTGCATAAAAATCTAAACCTGATTTTTGCTTTGTCATTATGAGGTATTGTGTGTAAATTGACGAGGGAAAACACAATTTAATGCATGTTAAGATAGAGGTCTGTAACGCAATAAAATGTGGAAAAAGTCAAGGGGCCCTCTATACTTCCTGAATGAACTGTAGGTCATGATGTAATTAAATGTCTTGTTTTGGAGAAGTTTACACCACTTCTGTAGAAGTCACCCATTCGTGACGTTGTACTGAATTAACATTTCCCTCCATAATCGTTGAGCGAAAGTTAACCCATAGCTGACCTTTCCTCGTCTCCGCCGCTCTGACGAGTGAAGGTTACCGGTTACCCACGCGTAGCCTACAGTTAAGGTCCCTTTCCGTTAAAGCTCTCAGGACGAAAAGACTCATTACCGCACATTGGCTAGTACAACGATGACTAAAAGTAGCTTAGTAGTTAAGGGGTGGCGAGGGCGAGGCGAAGACAGGGGGCCTCTCTACCTGTCCTGACTCGCCGCAGAGTTCCCCTAATCTTGTAAATGCAAAAATAGAAAGACTGAGTGATTCTGGCTGAGGCCACAAGGTCATCATTGTCTTTGTTGAGTGCAGTCATTCTCCCAGCTCCATTTGAGCGGCTGGTTGCCGGGTGAATTTACTTTTATTCCCATAATTATTATTATTATCGGTCCAGAGGGGGCACTCAGTCCGTGTTTCTGTAGCATCCTCTCTCGCTCTCGATCTGCGTGGAACAATTTCGCCGTCTGCAGAGGCTTCACAGCCCCCCGTTTCTCTACTCTCACTAATCTCATCGTCTCATTTTCTCTCCACGTATCCCATTATTCTATTACCGCCTCTCCTCAACACACACACACACACACACACACACACACACACACACACACACACACTTTACCTCCTCTCCTCAACACACACACACACACACACACACACACACACACACACACACACACACACACACACACACACACACACACACACACACACACACACACACACACACACACTGTTTACCACCTCTCCTCAACACACACACTGTTTACCACCTCTCCTCAACACACACACTGTTTACCTCCTCTCCTCAACACACACACACTGTTTACCTCCTCTCCTCAACACACACACTGTTTACCTCCTCTCCTCAACACACACTGTTTACCACCTCTCCTCAACACACACACTGTTTACCACCTCTCCTCAACACACACTGTTTACCACCTCTCCTCAACACACACACTGTTTACCTCCTCTCCTCAACACACACACTGTTTACCTCCTCTCCTCAACACACACTGTTTACCACCTCTCCTCAACACACACACTGTTTACCACCTCTCCTCAACACACACACACTGTTTACCACCTCTACTCAACACACACTGTTTACCACCTCTCCTCAACACAAGAATAAACCAATATCAAATGTACGCGAGCGACAAAACGATCACCACCGCTGTCGTTTTTCCCGTTCTTAATTCAGTCCCTTCTGTTTGATATTTACCCTCTAATAACCCAGTATATAAATAATAACCACTAAGCCAATCCTCGCGGTGGGATACATCAGCAATAACTCCCCTCCCAAAAAAATGTTGTTTTAATGTTATCCATTCACATCCATTCATCTGGAGAAAGCTGTTGGTCCACCAGGCTAGCTGCATGGCCCGAGTCTCAAATGATACCCTAGTCCCTATGTAGTGCACTACTGTTGACGAAGGGCCCACCCTTAAGGCTCTGGTACTACACTGTGTAAAGGACTAGGGTGTTATTTTGGACACGGCCTGGTGATGAACGTTTAGAGAGAGCCTCACAGACACTCTTTAATTTACCCATGATGTTGATGGATGAACTGTAATGTACTGAATGGGTCTGTTATTGGATGATGGGCGAGTGTATGTGTGTGTGTGTGTGTGTGTGTGAGACGCTGAAGTGTTCACCGCCATTTTGAAACCTGTTGGTCTGTCTATAGAACAGAGGACTCATCTCCCTTCCTCCCCTCCCCTCCCCTCCCCTGTCTCCCATCCCCTTTCTCCCATCGCCTGTCTCCCTAGGTACTGACCAGGGCCTGTATGAACCTGTAGGTACTGACCAGGGCCTGTATGAACCTGTAGGTACTGACCAGGGCCTGTATGAACCTGTAGGTACTGACCAGGGCCTGTATGAACCTGTAGGTACTGACCAGGGCCTGTATGAACCTGTAGGTACTGACCAGGGCCTGTATGAACCTGTAGGTACTGACCAGGGCCTGTATGAACCTGTAGGTACTGACCAGGGCCTGTATTGTCCATCTGAACCTGTAGGTACTGACCAGGGCCTATATTGTCCATCTGAACCTGTAGGTACTGACCAGGGCCTATATTGTCCATCTGAACCTGTAGGTACCGACCAGGGCCTGTATGAACCTGTAGGTACTGACCAGGGCCTGTATGAACCTGTAGGTACTGACCAGGGCCTGTATGAACCTGTAGGTACTGACCAGGGCCTGTATGAACCTGTAGGTACTGACCAGGGCCTGTATGAACCTGTAGGTACTGACCAGGGCCTGTATGAACCTGTAGGTACTGACCAGGGCCTGTATATTCTCCATCTGAACCTGTAGGTACTGACCAGGGCCTGTATATTCTCCATCTGAACCTGTAGGTACTGACCAGGGCCTGTAGGTACTGACCAGGGCCTGTATGAACCTGTAGGTACTGACCAGGGCCTGTATATTCTCCATCTGAACCTGTAGGTACTGACCAGGGCCTGTAGGTACTGACCAGGGCCTGTATGAACCTGTAGGTACTGACCAGGGCCTGTATATTCTCCATCTGAACCTGTAGGTACTGACCAGGGCCTGTAGGTACTGACCAGGGCCTGTATGAACCTGTAGGTACTGACCAGGGCCTGTATATTCTCCATCTGAACCTGTAGGTACTGACCAGGGCCTGTAGGTACTGACCAGGGCCTGTATGAACCTGTAGGTACTGACCAGGGCCTGTATATTCTCCATCTGAACCTGTAGGTACTGACCAGGGCCTGTATATTCTCCATCTGAACCTGTAGGTACTGACCAGGGCCTGTATATTCTCCATCTGAACCTGTAGGTACTGACCAGGGCCTGTATGAACCTGTAGGTACTGACCAGGGCCTGTATGAACCTGTAGGTACTGACCAGGGCCTGTATATTCTCCATCTGAACCTGTAGGTACTGACCAGGGCCTGTATGAACCTGTAGGTACTGACCAGGGCCTGTATATTCTCCATCTGAACCTGTAGGTACTGACCAGGGCCTGTATTCACAAAGAGTCTTGGAGTGCTGATCTAGGACCGTTATGATCTCAAATTTGAAGCAGATCCTAGATCAGCACCCTCACTCTGAAACCCTTTGTTAATACAGACCTGTAGCCATGTACATAAAATTAGCTAGCTTACTCAGACAGACAGACAGACAGACAGACAGACAGACAGACAGACAGACAGACGAGGGTCTTTAATTAGATGTCGTGCTCTTGGTTAGTGGTTAGTGAATTAGTGGTTAGTGGTTAGAGAATTAATGGGTAGTGGTTAGTGAATTAATGGTTAGTGGTTAGTGAATTAATAGGTAGTGGTTAGTGAATTAATGGTTAGTGAATTAATGGTTAGTGAATTAATGGTTAGTGAATTAATGGTTAGTGAATTCATGTTTAGTGAATTAATGGTTAGTGGTTAGTGAATTAATGGTTAGTGGTTAGAGAATTAATGGTTAGTGGTTAGTGAATTAATGGTTAGTGGTTAGTGAATTAATAGGTAGTGGTTAGTGAATTAATGGTTAGTGGTTAGTGAATTAATGGGTAGTGGTTAGTGAATTAATGGTAGTGGTTAGTGAATTAATGGGTAGTGGTTAGTGAATTAATGGGTAGTGGTTAGTGAATTAATGGGTAGTGGTTAGTGAATTAATGGGTAGTGGTTAGTTAATTAATGGTTAGTGGTTAGTTAATTAATGGTTAGTGGTTAGTGAATTAATGGTTAGTGGTTAGTGAATTAATGGTTAGTGAATTAATGGTTAGTGGTTAGTGAATTAATGGTTAGTGGTTAGTGAATTAATGGTTAGTGGTTAGTTAATTAATGGTTAGTGGTTAGTGAATTAATGGTTAGTGGTTAGTGAATTAATGGTTAGTGAATTAATGGTTAGTGGTTAGTGAATTAATGGTTAGTGGTTAGTGAATTAATGGTTAGTGGTTAGTGAATTAATGGTTAGTGGTTAGTGAATTAATGGTTAGTGAATTAATGGTTAGTGGTTAGTGAATTAATGGTTAGTGGTTAGTGAATTAATGGTTAGTGGTTAGGTAATTAATGGTTAGTGGTTAGTGAATTAATGGTTAGTGGTTAGTTAATTAATGGTTAGTGGTTAGTGAATTAATGGTTAGTGGTTAGTGAATTAATGGGTAGTGGTTAGAGAATTAATGGGTAGTGGTTAGTGAATTAATGGTTAGTGAATTAATGGTTAGTGGTTAGTGAATTAATGGGTAGTGGTTAGTGAATTAATGGTTAGTGGTTAGTTAATTAATGGTTAGTGGTTAGTGAATTAATGGTTAGTGAATTAATGGTTAGTTAATTAATGTGTAGTGGTTAGTTAATTAATGGGTAGTGGTTAGTGAATTAATGGTTAGGGAATTAATGGTTAGGGAATTAATGGTTAGTGAATTAATGGTTAGTGGTTAGTGAATTAATGGTTAGTGGTTAGTGGTTAGTTAATTAATGGTTAGTGGTTAGTGAATTAATGGTTAGTGGTTAGTGAATTAATGGGTAGTGGTTAGAGAATTAATGGGTAGTGGTTAGTGAATTAATGGTTAGTGAATTAATGGTTAGTGGTTAGAGAATTAATGGGTAGTGGTTAGTGAATTAATGGTTAGTGGTTAGTGAATTAATGGGTAGTGGTTAGAGAATTAATGGGTAGTGGTTAGTGAATTAATGGTTAGTGAATTAATGGTTAGTGGTTAGAGAATTAATGGGTAGTGGTTAGTGAATTAATGGTTAGTGGTTAGTTAATTAATGGTTAGTGGTTAGTTAATTAATGGTTAGTGGTTAGTGAATTAATGGTTAGTGAATTAATGGTTAGTGGTCAGTTAATTAATCGTTAGTGGTTAGTGAATTAATGGATAGTGGATAGTGAATTAATGGTTAGTGGTTAGTGAATTAATGGTTAGTGAATTAATGGTTAGTGGTCAGTTAATTAATCGTTAGTGGTTAGTGAATTAATGGATAGTGGATAGTGAATTAATGGGTAGTGGTTAGTGAATTAATGGTTAGTGGTTAGTTAATTAATGGTTAGTGGTTAGTGAATTAATGGTTAGTGAATTAACGGTTAGTGGTCAGTTAATTAATTGTTAGTGGTTAGTGAATTAATGGATAGTGGATAGTGAATTAATGGGTAGTGGTTAGTGAATTAATGGTTAGTGGTT